>NC_048295.1:6510289-6810289 GCF_009762535.1 Notolabrus celidotus | reverse complement strand
TGGATTCAATGATATGGAATAATCATCACTCACTATTTATTTTGTTATTAAGGGTCTGAGTTTAAACATTAACCAACACCATGGGGCAAAGGTGTGTCTTTATCTGATGGATGTCTTCTATAAAGACTGGTAACATCTTGAAGTGACTGTCAGCTGGAGTCAGTAGTAAGCAAGGATTGTACTGAAGAAAACAAAACAAAGACAATGCTTAACTTTGTTGGACTGAGCCTTGTGGCGTTGCTTTCGATGATTGGAGCAGCCACCGTTGAAAGGTAAGTTTGATCTAAATTTGATTCTTCTGGGGTTGTGACTAAAACATTACTTTATATGAGCTAACCTTGAGGCTTTTGGACCAGTCAAATACTGAAATATGACTTTTCAAGCTCCTTTAATTAAAGAGTTTGTTCCTGGTTATGAAACACGCTGAAATTCAACCAGACTCTTTTTTCCAGCAGAGCTGACTGTGACTACTACAAATACCACCCCATGTCAGAGGTGAGCAAGCCAGATCACTGTTTTTAAAACACTTTACTCTAACAGATCATTCTACAAACATAACTTTTAATATGCAACATCCCCACTCTTCAGATCAGTAAATGGATGGTTCAGATGGAGAAGGAAAACCCTGATCTTGTGACCATCATGGACTATGGAAAAACCTATGAGAAGAAGACTATTAGCTTGCTCAAGGTAACCCTAAATTTGTAGTATTAGGTTGTCTTTTTTTGTAGCAGCAGGACAGGAATCAGTTTGCGTGTGTCTTTCAGATCGGGGTCAAAAGTGGAGAGAGGAAGAAAGCTGTCTGGATGGACTGTGGTATTCACGCCAGGGAATGGATCGCCCCAGCCTTCTGTCAGTACTTTGTCAGACAGGTAAGTGACAGACAACAGTTCATCACAATCCTCTAAAACCCTCCTCGACTTACTGTGTTTCTTTACTTATTGCTAAGATATTGGACGCATACAAAACAGACCCCAAAATGGAAGAGATGATGAAGAACATGGACTTCTACGTCACCCCTGTGCTGAACATAGACGGCTACACCTTCTCCTGGACGAACGACTCTGTCAGTACTTGGATTGGATGTCCATTTTCTGCCAAAAATATGATTGATATATTGAAGACAAGCTAATTTCACTAACTTACCATTATGACCCATTTAGACTCGACTGTGGAGGAAGAACAGGTCACCAGGACCAAAAGGCTGCGACTGTTATGGAACTGATCTCAACCGCAACTTTGACGCCTACTGGGGGAGTAAGTTTCACTGCTTTGATGCAAAGAGAGCTACAAGGAGTCTGTTGCAACACAGCCCCAGATAATTGATTGGGATTTTGGGGGTGGCACTACCAGATCTCAAGGCACCACACAAGAATCAAGCCATCTAAAATGAAAACAGTTCCTGTAGCAGCTTGTTGAACAACACAAAAATACAGCTAGGAGAAAGTCAGTATTTGATTGAGCCATTGTCAAATATTCCAAATGTGTACCAATGTTTCTTTGCTAGCTGTAACTGTATGCTAGCAATGTTCAGAGTGTCTTTATTGTGACATCTCAAATCATTTTGAAGGTTTTAATGTGCAAAATAAATACAAATTCAAACAGTCACTAATCTGTTTTTTCCCGTATCTGCTTTTATAGCAATTGGTGTGTCGTTCGACTGCTGCCAACAGACCTACTGTGGCACCGGACCCACATCAGAGCCAGAGGCCCAGGCTGTTACATATTTTGTAGGAACCCGGAAGGAAGACTTCCTGTGTTTCCTCACCATCCACTCCTACGGCCAGCTGCTCCTGCTTCCCTACGGAAACCCCAACTACACCGCCCCCAACTACAAAGAGCTGGTATTAACATCCAACAACACTGCGATGCATGTTAGAGGTTACAAAACCCCAAAGGAAAAAAGAAGGATATACAGTATCGTTTACGGGACAGATACATCAGTCAAGCTGATATTTTGGCCGATACATGAAAGTTTTAGGTAGGCTGGTACTGCAGTGCAGATGTGCAAAAGATGGATGGAGGTCATTTAGAAAGAGCAGTGTAGTAACATGGTTTGTCCACCAGATGGCACCAACAAATGTGTCTTCTATCGAGTATTTTGGGACCTGTTTCAGATGTAGCACTTCTAATATTGTTGTATATTGAAGTACAATGACAATATAGTTATAGAATTTTCATTTGATGAGGGGTGGGTACAATACCAGAATCAAAAGGCCTCATGGTGTTAGCAGACTTTAAACCGATGTCTGGTTCCTCAGATGGAGGTGGGTTTGGCTGCAGCTGACGCCATACGGAAGGTCCACGGAAAGAACTACACTGTTGGAACCTCACCGGACGTATTGTGTAAGTCCACAGAGCACTTCTGGAGTCCGCACTATTATATAAGGAAGAGTAACATTCCTCATCTCTTCCCACAGACCCAAATGCTGGTTCATCCAGAGACTGGTCTCGCAAGCAGGGCATCCCCTTCACCTACACCTTTGAGCTAAGAGACAACGGAACATACGGATTCAAACTCCCAGAGGATCAAATCAAGCCGACCTGCGAGGAAGCCTACAGCGGAGCCCTGCACATCATCACCTACGCCCACGACAAGACTTTTAGTGGCGCCATCGCAACCGCTGCTGCAACCCTGTGGATGTTAGTGCTGGCTGTGGGGGTCACCGGCACCAATCAGATGTAAAGTGCAGAACATTTGAGGGTGGAGACCAAAACTTGACTCAGAGTAGGTTTCAGGAACAGTTCCAGTTTTTTAAGATGTGTTTACAATGTGTTTTATTGTCATTTGAGGTGGATTTTTTGTGTACATGAATTATGATCCATATTATTATTGTGTATTTGTGAATGAAAATAATGTATGTTTGGTTCAAAGCTGTTGTAAAGAGTGTTTTATGATCTGAAATGTGTTTTCCTGTACTTGATACAATGTTCTTTTTTATCACAAAATATTAAAGGCATATACCACAAGGTTATTCATTATTATTCACATTATTTATTCATCCCAAGGAGAAAATATATATGTATTTTTCACAGTAATATATATATATTTTCTTCCTCTGAGCATATTTGACCTTAATATGAAAACAAACACTCTGAACTCCTTTTTTAAAGTTTCGCCATTATCCTAAAATTTCAGTGACCCAAAGCTGTCGACCCATGTCATGAAATCTCTCTGCACAAATTTTGTATGCGTCTGCGTCACTCACAATTTTGGATGCAGTAACAGGTTTTGAAGAAGTAAACAATCCGTCAGTGTAAAAGTTTTAAAGGGAAGTGTCTGTTAAATCCTTTGAGGTAGGGTGCATTGCGAAGTGTCAGTGGTTGTTACTTGATTCCTGAATGGCGTGAATCCTTGTTGTCTCAACCCCGCTAGAGGCAAGAAGAGCTGCTCCTCAGGAGGAAACTGGTCCCATTGAGTCCACGTCCAACCTACAAGAAAGAGAACACCACACTCTTCAGTATCTACAACTCATTTGTTGGAACAGTGAATCACATTGTGTTTTTTCCTTACCTTCACACTTCTCCGGCTCCAGGTTTTGGGGCTCCTCAGACTTCCCCCTGTCCAGTTCTCCTTGCATGATGATAGTGACGTAGTGGTACTGCTCCTCCAGTTTGATGGAGTTTATCACCGAGGCAAAGTGGACGTTCACCAAATACACTCCTGCTTCCTCCAGCACTTCTCTGTGAGCACACTCCTCCCACTGCTCTCTTACAGTGACAGAGAAATGAGAGGTTCAACCAAACTGCATTTAAATTTCACAACATTTTTATAATAGAAACAAATAGCAGTAGAAATGCTTATTAAAAACCTGTCTACATATTCTCTGAACACTTGTAAAGAATTCGGCATAACTATAGTAGACCTA
Organism: Notolabrus celidotus; assembly: GCF_009762535.1. NCBI lineage: Eukaryota > Metazoa > Chordata > Actinopteri > Labriformes > Labridae > Notolabrus > Notolabrus celidotus. The sequence goes on along the minus strand of NC_048295.1, from coordinate 6,806,420 downwards.
AATGCTTTTATTTCATTGTAACAGTTGTTTATGCTAACAGCACATTAAAGCTAGCTACCTACCCAAACTCCAGGTGACCACCGGGGAGCTGGTACATCCCTCTGCCCACGACGCTCTTCCTTTTCCCGAGGAGGACACAGCCTGGGTGGGCTGAGTCGGTTACCAGCACCCCGACCCCAACACCTGGACGTGTTATGGTTTTATTTGACATTATATGAAGCTAACAACGACTCCTGAATGAAGCAAAGTTAGATACAGAGACCTGCAGCGGAAGCGTTCAGGAGGGTCAAGAGAGTGCCCTGATATGCACTTCCGTGTTCGCTTTTTTAAACTATATTCATCAGCGCAAGGCTTTTTTTGTTTGTTTCGTCTCTACGGGAGGAGATAAGGGCCACTGATAAATATATTTGGAGGGCAGACGTGCACAAATATTTTCTTACGGTGTTTTTATTTTTAATTGTGAGATTAAAGTCAGAATTCTAATTTCAATCACAGAATTCTGAGAAAAAAGTCAGAAAATTCAGAGGTTTTTGTTTTGAAGAATTCTGATTTTAATCTCAGAATTAAAAAAATAAAAATACACTTTAAATTTTACTTTTTCTTTGCCAGCCGCCCTCAATTTAATTAAATTTTTTTCACCAGCCTTCATCCTCTTCCGTACGCCTCAGTTCAAACATATTGAATGACAAATAAATACCAAAAAAGGAGTGCTTTAAAAAAACAAAAACAATTCCTCCACTTTTTATCAATAGCATTGCTCTATGTAGATGTTAATTTTTAATTTTGTGTGCTTTCATTGAGCTCTCTTGTCATTATACTCTTTGGTTGAACTGTAGGGAACCACTGGACTGGCCTACCAACTAAGCTCTAAATAAGATACTCAAAAAGTAGCTCCACCCTGCCAGGCAACAACACCAACAATAACATTAATGTAGCTTATGCACTTTAGCAATAATATAACACAACATTAAATATTAATCAAGCACATCCTCCTGATGATACTTCTGACAGGGCCTATACCATGTTGATCAGATTCAAAACTAGCTTGTAAATGTGTTTATTCAAGTGAAGTGATAGAACAATCAGTCCACTCACACCTTTTCTTTCCTAGCATTTAACAGTTTTCTACCGACACCCGTTTTCCCCGCTAGACCTGCCTGGTGGCTCTGGCCCCACCCTGCTCACCTCTCCTTGCTCTCACCTGAGAAACACATCATTTTCCTCCTGAGAGTCCAAGACAAACCTTCCTCCTCCTTTCTCTTCCTCTGTCCTGCTTTGGATTTGGATATCTGCTGACTATCCTCCTCTGTGCTCTTTCAGGAGTCCACCAAAAGTGCCACCATGAGCTCCAAACTTTGGACAGAGGAGCAGTTCAACTGCCCCGTGTGTCTGGATCTCCCAAATGATCCAGTCACCATCCCCTGTGGGCACAGCTACTGCATGGCATGCATCAAGGACTACTGGAGCAAAGACGACCCAAAGGGGGTCTACAGCTGCCCCCAGTGCCGGAAGACCTTCTGCCCGAAGCCCTCCTTGTCCAGGAACACCATGCTGGCTGAAGCTGTAGAGCAGCTCCGCAAAGGGGCCAGCAAAAGTCAAGTGCGTGAGTCTATGCGAAGCCGTGGTTCCTCCTCTTCTTCATCTCGAGCCAAACCAAAGCTCTCCACTTCTGCAGTTTTATGTGATATGTGCAAAGGAGAAGAACGGGCTGCAGTGAAGAGCTGCTTGGTGTGTATGAGCTCCTACTGCACTGCTCATCTGAAGCCCCATCAGACCAAGAAGAGCCTGAAGCAGCATGAGCTGATCGGACCTACAAGCAATCTGTCTGAGAAGATCTGCACCCAGCACAAGTACCTGCAGGAGTTCTACTGTCGGCACTGTAAGATCTTCGTGTGCTGGCTTTGCACCAGTGACATCCACAAAGGTCACGAGTGTGTGTCCACTAAGGCCGAACGCTTGGATAAACAGGTAGGAAAGGATGGATGCTGAAACAACTAACATGTATCCAAACTAGTTGAAAGGTTTTAACTTGAGCTAAAAATAGACATGGGGGAGAGGAATTAAAGAAAGAACTGGAATTTCCTGCAAGTTTGGATTGAGTAAAAGGCTGGCCTGAAACACAAACACACACAGAAGCTTTCCAATAGACAAGCTAGCTATCTAAAACTGTTCATGCTAACTGTCCATTGTTCTGTGTGATGGGTTTCTATTAAAGGCGTCCTCCTTTATCCTTTTGTGTGGCTCCTACCAGGTTGAGGACATTCCTAACCACATTCCTGCCCATTCGTATCGCTCCACCTGCAGATGTTGTCTTCCGTGTCACATGTACAGCTCCTTCCTCGTGCTTATGTTTGACTTAGATGTCATATTTCTCCTCGTTTGTATAGAAAGCACTGTCAGAGATGCAGACTGAGAACCAGCAGAGGCTAAAAGACAGAGAGCTGGAGCTGAAAGACCTGAAGAAGGTGATGGATGTGATGCAGGTTGGTTCTATCATTACTACTAATCTCTTTGCATTTCTTTTAGATACGTGAATATTTTAAGCAGAAACATGATCATGTTATTGTTTTGCAAAGAATTCTACACACAGGGTCCATGACGACATGGAGCACACTCTGTCCGAGCTGCAGCACTCGGTGGAGCGTCTGCAGGAGCTGCTGGAGGAGATTGTGGTTCAGGCGGGGCAGGAGAAGATGGGCCAAGCTCAGGAGGTCTCTGACAGCCTGGAGGCTGAGATCAAGGAGCTGAGGCAGAGGGACACGGAGATGAAGGACCTAGCTAGATGTGAAGACCACATCTACTACCTGCAGGTGTGGAAATAGTAGGAAAATAGGAAATAAGACAGACTTTCTTGCACGGGATGGCCCAATGACAGTGTCTCTACATTTTCCCCTCCAGACTTGTGAGTCCATGTGCAACCCCCTTGAGTCTGGAGACCTCCCCTCTGTAGTGGTCAATCATGAAGCTTCTTTTGAGCCTGTACGCGAAACCATCTTGGACCTCAGGGAGAAAATCGAGGACATGTGCAACCACGAGCTTAGCAAGATCACCAAACAAGGTCAGATGTCATCCTGTGTCATCTTGTTTTTTATAGTATCATATATCTCTTTATCTAATCACCCTAATCTATGTTCTCTTCCAGTCAACGACACAACAATGTTCACTTTGGGAGACTGTAAGTTTTTGCTTTCCAAAAAATTCAATGCTAATATGAAAAAGCTGAACTCTTTGGCACCTTCTTGACTAACAACCACTTCCTTTTTCTGATCTAGCGAACCGCTTGGGACATAAAGCAGGGATTCTAAAACGTGAGTTTGGTTTTAGCTCTTTAACCTGAGTATGACAAAGGACTACATATCCCATGATGCCAAAAACATCAAAGAACTCATTTCTGTTTCTACCTTCTTGTAGTGTTTTCTGGGCTCGGTTCTCGCAACACAAACAACCGGTCTCCACGAAGCACCGATAGACGTGGACTCGGTACTGTGCAGTTGCATTTGTTGTATTTATAACAATACCAAGAGTGATTCAATATGCAGCCTTTGTTTAACATGAAATCCACTTTTGATTCAAAGGTATAGGCCCCAGAAGTCCTGACGTGAGGAGTAGAGACACACGAGGTGAGACTTCATTAATTGTCTAAGGAAGTAAAACAAGTAAGCTCACATATTTAATCAATGCTCCTTCCTTGTTGCAGATAAAGGAAACACAAACTCACCAAGACTTCGAGACAGACTTAGAATAGGGGAGAGAGAGCCTGGTAGGTACTTCTTAGGAGGTCAAACTGGCTCTGATTTTGAACCCAAACTTCCTGCTAAAATGTGGAGAAATGGACCTGTAACGTACATTTTGATTGGCTGTGACCAACCTTTATCTTACGTCTCATATGTCTTCCCAAACAGCAAGAGAGAGCAACAACAGACTCAACCCAGGAACAAGTCCCAGAGCAAGCCCAACTCCTAGCCGTAGAGAGTCTCAGTCCCTCTGGAGCAGGTCAAACCAGAGCCAGGCTGCCCCAGCACCCACTCCTACTCCAGTCCATGCTTCTCCAGCTCCTGCTCCAGCTCCAGCTCCTGCACCAGCATCAACTGGAGGTACAAGAGAAATAGAAGTAAAAATGGTGCTGTGCTGCCATCTTCTGGCGAAAGTGGTGCATTGCAGCTTTGACAAACATGCCCTTAAGAGAGTTCCTTTCTTCCTCCTTTCCATCAAATAGGATCAGCTTTCAGTCGGATGGCATCCATCAGCAGTATTTTCCGCTCTCATCGTCGCGGCACCACCCCAGCTACCCCGATGAATAGTGCGCCACCTGCTGCAGGAAACCCATGTAAGACTCTTACTATCACTCTCTGGACTCTACTTTAATATCTTAGAACTACATTGTTTAGGATTCCTTGTTCTAACTTGTGTGTCTTGTGTTCACTCAACAGGGGGGATGTCTGCTTTGCCTGAAACACCCACAGTTGGTAGGAGATCTGTCTTAATATACGTCAAATTTAACATTTACGTTTGAGTTTATTGATGGCTCTAATGTTTCTTTCTGGACAGTCAACCCCGGTCTTTTCTTGGACTCACCCAGTCCTAACACCGCGATGCAGGCTCCTGCTTTCCCTCTATGTGAGTTCATGTCACTGATGCAACAATAAAATGAGCCCAAAATGAGTTCTGGAAATATGGAATATGAGCCTTCTTGTGATAACTGAGGTATTGTTGGTTTTTCAGTGAGAGAAATCAGCATTGATAGCATTCAGGCCCCAGAACCAAGAGCCAGGGAGGAGTTCCTGCAGTGTGAGTATCAGCATTTGACAACGATGCCACTCATGACATGAGTATGTGAGTAATTATTAATCAAACCCTCTCTTTCCCAGACTCTGTGATCTTGACCCTTGACCCCAACACGGCCCACAGGCGACTGGTTCTCTCCGAGGGCAACACTAAAGCCACCCTGCAGAGTGCCGCTCAACAGTACCCCGACACCCCTCAGCGGTTCGACGGCTGGACTCAGGTGATGTGCCCGAGCCCGTTGAACGCCCAGCGCTGCTACTGGGAAGTGGAGTGGAGGGGGCGGGGCTCCTCCATCGGTGTGACCTATGGGGCGTTGAGCAGAAAGGGCTCGGATGCACGATCCGGACTCGGGTACAACGCCCAGTCCTGGACCCTTGAGTTGTCGGACACCTGCTGCTCGGCTATGCACGATAACGAGAAGAAGGACATACCGGTGACCTACTCCCCCCGCCTCGGTATCTACCTGGACCTGTCTGATGGGATGCTGTCGTTCTACAGCGTGGCGGGCAGCTTGACGCACCTTCACACATTTCGTGCCAACTTCACTCAGCCGGTTTACGCTGCCTTTGGGGTAGGGAGTGGAGTCGGTGTGGGTCTGGACTTTGCCCTTGGTCAGTTCAGCTCCAGTTCTGACAGCATTAAGATCTGTCCTATGTGAGGGTACTGAACACAGCAACATGAAGAGCCAAGGATAATCCAACTCATTAGAAGCAGTGACTGAATGTTTTAGTTTGGTTTCATATTTTAACTGCACTTAAAGAAAGAATTTTGAGTCCCATACACCAGACGAACATTGCATTGTTTATGACTTAGCTCTATGGATGTAAATGCAGATCTGTTGGGTGATAAAACATCTGGTCTAGACAAATAAAATGTTAAAACTGGTGATTTCCTGACTTCTCATCTAGCATAGTCATCTGATCCAATATTTGTAAAGGTTACTTTGGTCTAAGGCGAGAAATGTGACAAGCTATCACATATTCACTGAAACTGGAACTGTGGTAATTAAATTAAAAATCAAATCATGAAAGAAAAATAAGATTTTGAGTCTGTTGTCTGTGTGGAATTTGTGGGTCAATATAACACATGAGTAATAATAAACCAGTCCATGAGTCAGTGACTTTTTTTCCCCAATGCTTTATTTTAAAAAAGAGGCAACTGAGTAATAGCCATGAGTAGTTTACAGAGGATCATGATGTTGGAAGGGAGGCACAAAGAATAAACAGGAAGTTGTATATTTTAGCCAAAAAGAAGAAACCTGAACCTCATTAGAAAGCAGTGTTCATGAAAACTACAAGAAATATATCTGACTTAAAGTCTGGATGTTCCTTCTTTCCTTTTGTTGAATCCTACAAACAAACGAAACACAGGAGTAGATTTTCTCTGTTTTTGTGTTTTTGTGTTTTTTGAACATGGCAAAGCTAAGTAGCATAAAATGCATCACACATACGTGTGTGGAAACTAAAGTATTCCATTTATTCAAACGTTTGGCTCGATTTGAATTCCCTTATGAAGCAAAAAAAAGCATTACATACATTATATATATACAAAAAAAAAGTGCTACATATATTAAAATCTTATGCCAAAATGTTAGCGGACACTGTTACGAGAGGCACACATGTAGCTAAATTTTGTTGTTATTGTGTTAGAATCAATAAACTTCAAACAGCGGTGTCAATAAAATTAATGTAAAAATAATAAAGTGAAAGTGCGTTAGCTGAGTGGGAGGGTCTGGATGGATCGGCCAATGTATAGCATGGCAGCTCCTAAGGTTCAAGGGTCACAGGGGTTTAGTACAAGCTACAAAGCATGTACTTGAGTAAATCCAGAGACACATTTTAAACACAAAACAATACGTTAAAAAAAACTGAAATTAGATGCGGTTTAAACTTAAAAGCTCTACTGGCCTCAAAAAGGATGGATGTCGTGTTTTTCTTCTACATGTGCTGAAACGTTTCAAACCAAGCAGTGACGCAACCTTCAAATCCCACTGAGTGCAACATATATACAAACATGGCTTTACAGGAACTCAAATCATAGCAGTGCTGGCTCCTACTTAAGGCCTCAAACAATTACAAACACAAAGAGGACTGAAAAGGGAAACACAGACCTGTTTCTTCTCCCTGGGGTTCCATTTTACCTCCAGCCTGACCCTATCTGCCTGCTGACAGGTGCATGCTGGGACCTGTAGGCGAGGGTTGCAGTTTTACGTGTCATGCAACACGCTTGCAAAAAAAAAGGGCGGGGAAAAGGCGCACAGCACATGGACGGTCACCAGACATCCGTGTGATGATTCACTACTGTAAAATCATTAGGATATTAATACTGGCATGTTAATAGCATGGTCGGACTACAACATTAGCCTGGCAGTACGCTGTGAAGACAGCTAGCACTTAAAATCTTCTGGTTCTTAAGTCATAAAAAGCATGAGGAATCCCTTATGGTGGAAATTTTCTTTGCAGATGACAGCGTCTTAATTTAGACTAAAGCTTTTACAAATGAAATTTTCTTTGCAGATGATATCGTTCGATTTTTATACAGAAGCCCAACTCTGTCAAGTTAATAAAACAAAGAGGGAGATTTGGCCTTAATGGAAAAAAAACAACATACTGAATGTTAAGTCATAAAAAATTACATATTTCATTTTAAGATAAAAAGTAAAAAAATATGAAAAATTAAGTCATAATAATGAGATAAAAATAGTAAAAAATATTAAATAAAAATCACGATAATAGGATAAAAATTTAATTATGAGAAAGTCATAAAAAATAATAATTGTAACTTTTTATTTATGACTAACTAGCTCATAATTTGTACTTTAATCTCATAGTTTTGGCTTACCATCTCATTTTTATGACTTAACATTTGGGAAGTTTATTCTTCAAGGCCAAGTCTCCCTCTGTTTTTATCAACCAAGCATAATTAGGCTTCTATAATTCCAGACTTAAATTTCTACTTTAGACTAAAGCTCTCTTGACTGATATTTTCTCCACAGATGAAACCGTTCTTTTCCAGACTAAGGGTTCTCTAACTGACATGTAGTCTACTTCAGACTAAAGCTTTTCTGACCCAGACAGAACAAGCCCTTGACAGTAAAACCTGGATGCTCTGCTTCTTTTCCCTTTCACTTTCTTCCTCCTCATGACATTAACCAACATACCAAAACCCTTCAAACCTATGCGTCATCATATTCCTTTCTTGCCCACATCCACAAACCTTCAACCACCTACGTTATTTCCTTTCCCAAAGTCATCTACCTCAACCAGAGCATCCAGAGTCTCACAGGAAAACTAGAAAGCTAATTAAGATTCATACATGGTTTAGAAGGTACCGAAAGCTGAATAACCTGCTCAGAGGCAAACTAAGGCCTTGATCACTACACACATCTACACACAGACACTGCCATATCGCTAAAAACAGTCAGTTTAGTTCAATTGTGCTTTAAAATAAAGTCTTAAAAAAGGAGGGATTGTTCTGCCCACCAGATGCCCTGACTCCTCTCCACAAAAGGCAGAAAAGAGGAGTGATGAAGGGAGGATGGAAGGAGGTTCAAGTTCTGGAGTGTGTTCCTTTCCATTCACCTCTTCCCCTCCTCAGCGTTTGGTTGAACTCGAAGGGGGGTGGGAGACAGAGCCAAGATGTCGGCGCCGTTCTTTGGGGTTGCCCCACGGTGGAGGAGGGAGGGCGAGGGTGGTGGGGTGAGGAGGCGGGGTTTGGTTACTGGTGGATTTCCCTGCTCGGGCGCCAATCATTGCAGGGAGGCTCTGATTGCGCCTGAGGCCGTCCAATAGGCTTCCCCCTCCTGCTGACACAAAAGTTGCAGAATCCTGGCGCGGTGCTGAAACATCTGAAATTGCACCCTGGAGCACCTTGTTGAACCCGATCTGGCGCAACCTCTCCACCAGGCTGACGCTGCTTTGGTCAGGCCTGGCTCGGCCTGGCTTAGGTGACTGGACTAGGCCTGGGGCTTCCTGGTTAGGGCTAGGAAGGTCAGGATGTGGAGCCCGGCCGAGATTCAACCCGTAAACGTCCTGAAGGAACAACTCAGCTGGTCGTGACGCTAGGAAATTATCCGCCGAGTGCTGGCGGGACTCTGTGGGAAGAGGGGAAGGAGTGGGCGAGTGGGACGGTGAGTTTGGGGGTGTGCTGGGAAGGAGGCGGAACAGGGGTTGCCTGGCGGCTGGTTTTGGGGATGGTGGCGGAGTGTCAGTGGAGACTTGTGCTGAAATTCCTCTCTCCAGGACCAGCTTGGCTAGTCCACATGGAGGCGCAGGGGTGCGACGAGGAGGGAAGGAGTCACCCAGACTTAGTCTGCAAGGAGTCAGTGGGGTACTCGGACCTGTCCTCATGGAGCTGGGTGTGTTGGCCATGATGGATGACCGAGAACTGGAATACATTAAGACAGACAGCAGGTGAGAAAAAAGAGCTGGAGAGTCTCAGTTTCACAGTAAGTTACACCGAGGCTGCTTCTTAAGCCTTCTTAAACTCTGTGAACCCAGGAATCCTTACCTTGTGGTTACTTGTGTGAGGTCACTGGGGTGCAGGATGCGACAGGTTGTGAAGGTGTAGGTGGAGAAGGTGGAGCTCTGACACTTCCCTGGATTTTGGACTGAACACAACAAATCCAGTTTAGAACATATCTTGATGAAACACATCATTCAATACAGAAATGCATATTTTAATGTGAACATCTTATAAAGTTTGTACCAGAGGAAGATACAGTTGTTGATGTAGAAGTGATAATTTGTGATTGGACCACTGTTGCACAAGCTCCTGGAATGGAATGAGCTGATTGGCTGGGTTTCTCAGTCACATGACTAGCAGCAGGGGGCAACCGGAGGTCTGATCTGACTGATGAAGAGGACGCGGGTGTCCCAGGTGAGAGCAGCGGCACAGGAAGTGGAGACACTGACTGTTTCCTTTCCCTCCTCTCCTCCGGCGTTGACGTACAGTGGACCTTGAAGGTGATGCCGCCTTCCTCCTCTTCCTCCTCTTCGTCTTCCTTTCCCCGCTCGGCAGCCCCTTTCTCCACGTCTCCAATCCTTTTGAGCTCCTCATCCTCCTCGTCCTCCTCCATGTCAGAGAGGCGGTAGACAGCGTCCTGTGCCAGTTGGCAGAAACCTTTGGTCACCACCCCAGGATGGGGGTCTAGGATGGTGGCTAGATGCGGTTTGGCTAACTGCTGCCAGTGATGGAGCGTCAGTGAGCCTGGGGAGGAAATGTTGAAACATTACAGGGACTTTGCTTCCAAATATTTAAACAACCAACCCCTGAATCTCCAGATATGTACCTTCCATGGGTTTGACGATCTGGAGCTTCTCCGGCAGGAAGGTCTTGAAGATGCTGGACCCGAATGAGAGCTCCGACAGGTTGGAGAAAGATGAATGCACGCTACCCATCGGCGAGTTGTACCCGCTCACCTCTCCTTCTTCTACCCCTGACAGCGCCTGCAGCTTCTTCTCACGCTCCGCCTGGAAAAACTGACGCTCGCACAGGAAGTTCTGTCGTCGCAGGGAGAGGCGGTGGAGCGCTCTGGTTAGATCATTCCCACCTGGACATCCCGGCTGGCCCATCGGCACCTCGTCACTGCAAAGAGAGACACGTTGATTAATCTGAAATGATCTGCATCAAATACAAGACATGAAGTGTTTTTGAACTCACCCTTGATTGGACTGGAAGGGCTGTGCGGTCATCACCAGGGAGCTCTGACCCGAGCCAGGGATTGGAGGCGTGGCCGAGGCCGGGCGTGATAATGATGATGATGAGGCGTTTATGGATCTTACTGTTTGAAAAACTCGCTTCTGGGATACTCTGCAGGGAGAAGAGGCCAGATCCAATGTTTGAGGCATTTCTTTAAACCTATTTCAGAGTTGTTGAGGGAATAAAAGAAGATTACAATCCATAATACATCGACAAATGACCCCTCGTGGATAAGTTTTTCCCATTACACTTGGTTAATTTCACTAAAGTAGTTTTGAGTTTCATACCTTTGGTCCTTGAAGACGCTCTCTTCCTCAACACTCAGCTCTCTCCTCATGGTGCCCTCAATTTCTGCCGCTAAGGAGTCCTAAACAAATGAAGAAAAACACAAATTTAAAGGTACCCATTGCAATTTTCTTGTACACAAACAAAAGCTGTGTTTACATTATAATGTCTCAGTGTTTCTCTCACCATGGGGTAGAGGCCGTAGGAAAGGTGCCTTCGCATCCCAGCAGAGGGAGTGTTTCTATTGCGCAGGTCCTTGATCTCCTCCTGGGATTCGTGGAGCATCTCTACACACTCGGCATTCCTGTCTGCCAACTCGTCCAGCTGCAACAAACACACATCATAACACACAAGACTGGATTACTTTGTTTCTGCATGCAGCAGCTAATCAAACAAAAAGGAAAAGACCCCTTCTGTACCTCTGCTGTGAGCTGTCTCTGAGCTTCTTTTGAGGCCTGCAGGTGGATTCTCAGCTCCTCCTTCTGGAGAGCCAGCTGTGCAGGAACAACACATAATGTTCTTTTTTAAAAACACACATTCACACACCTCATGAGGCTGTGTTGAAAAAACACACACAGACAGTTTGATTAACAATCGTTCCATCCACCTTGATCTAATAAAACATCTCTGCTTGCTGTTATGAAAACATGTAAAGGCTGTAATTAAAGAACATTTCTCTTGTTTACTTTTGGCCTTGTTTTGCATATTATGACTCCAAGACCAGTTCCAAGCCAAGACCATCACGTTCATAATGCAAAGTCTCAAGCAAGTCCACATTATTCCAAATCAAATTCCCAAATCAAGCCCATCAAGTCCAAAATTAAGCTTACCAAGTTCAAAGTAAAGTCAGGATCAAGCCTTTCATGTCTAAAGTCAAGCATACCAAGGCGACCAGGTCTTAGTTAATTGACTCTGTGTTCAGGTCAAGTCTTTGTGTCTCCTCACCTCCTTTACGCGGTGTTGCAGCTCTACTATCTGTGAAAGCAGCTGAGCGATCTCCTCCTGGTGTCTGAGCAGCTCCTCGTTCTTCTGAGACAGATCATCTGTCAGAGACACCATCTGGGTGTTGGACTCGCCTGAAATCAACACAAACGTACAGATTGAAGTTAAGAAGACTTCCTGACATGAGAGTTTGGGGTTGAGAAAATGTGCTTTAAACTCACGAAGCTCTTTGACACAGTCGCTGACGAGCTGCTGCTCCTTCTCCTCATAGGTCATGGTGTCTCTTTTAAGTTGACATGCCTGGGGTGTCGATGTAGAGAGGAACCAATCAGCACTTCAGTTATCATATTCATACTAATCTTTTTTTACTAGGGGACTGACCATGAACACCTTTACCAGTAACTCTCAAGTGCTAGCATGTACACCATACCTCAGACCTCAGCACCAGGTTCTCCTCCTCCAGCTCCTGCAGCTTGCTCTGCATACACTCCAGCTGGCTGAGTGCCGTGGCGGCGGTGGTCGCCCCGACTGGTGGACGCTGCCGCAGCGGTGTGGACACATTGGATTCGGTCTCGCTCTCCTCCGAGGCGTTGGCCACCATCCGGAGCAACTCGTCCTTCTTACTGAGCTCATGTTGCAGCTGATTAACCTGACCGAGTGGGGAGAAGAGTGAGATTTTCATCTAATTTAACATAGGACATTTATAAGATTACAAGCATGGGTAACCTTCTTGGTCCAAGGCCTGTGCTAGCTGTTTCTATAAAGCCTTGTTGCAGCCATTTGTATATCATTTTTTGCAAAAGGTGTGCCACAAGGATCAAGTTTAGGGCCACTTCATTTTTCCCCATTTGTCTGACTGTATGCAGATGATACTCTTGTATATATCTTATTCTGATTGAACTCAAACACAATCCTTTACCTGGTCCAAGGCCTGTGCTAGCTGTTCCTCTAAGGCCTCATTGCGTTCCTGCAGCAGGTGGTTCCTTTGCAGCAGCGACTGACCGATCCTAGCCGCCAGTTCCAAGTCTCGGTCTCGCTGCAGAATAAGAAAAAGAGCACAGATCAGCTAATCAGATGTCAGCCCCTTTGTAGAAAATAACTATTCCACATGAGGGGACACCTACCTCGGCGAGAAGATGCGTGACCACTTCCACGTCATTGTAGGTCTTGGTCATCTGCTCCACGCGGTCGGCACTGAGGACTGTGCAGAGAGGGAAATGCACTTTTAGGATAAACATAACATGCATTCTTTCATATATAGTTGTGTGCATGCAGACTTTTCATCCAGTGAACTCCACATGAACAAAACCACAGTATCACTCCAAACACATGAGCACACTTCTGTTGCATGCCTTTACAAACTACTTTAACAACTGTTTGGACCACTAACAACGCTAGCAGCCACTTAAATCTGCTTATTTTCAACAAACAACTGTATATATCTAACATAGTGGAACTTCTGTGGTTAAAAAATATGCATAAGGTCAATAAACCATTACTGTTGCAATCTAATGACATGCTCCAGAATGTGGCAATGTAGTTGTTAGTGGTCTGATGAACCATGCTACAGAACTACATGCTGTCTACAGTGGCAGACAGCAGACCTATACTATGCAAATCCTTCGTCTGCTGCCGTCTACATGCAAAAAGCTGAGAGGGGCTGCAAGTCTGCGGCTCTAGGACGGCTTCTAAATTCATGTGAAAGCACAGACTGAAGCCCCTCTCCTGACAGTGGAGCTAAGTGAAGAAATCACAGAGCAGAAAAGGCAGATAGAGTGAGGAAGATACCTTTGGAGAGGCTCTGAGAGCCAGGATGGGGATAAGAGGAGGGCTCCAAAGCAAAATACGCTAGTGAGAGGGATGACAGAGAGAAGAGGGGAGAGTTCAGAAGGCGAACAAGCGATTAGCTTGTCGGAGGATGAACTGGACGATAGGACGGGGAGGAAAGGAGAAGCAGAGGGAGGTAACTCGCAGAGGAGACAAAGACAAAGCTGAGGATGAAAGCAGAAGCTTCAGTAATCCAATTTCATTCTGAGACATTAGTTTGTTGGGAATCAGAGACTCTACACATCAATTAGTTGGGTCCTTTTTTTTAGCACCTGAGTGGGTGTCACCAGCGCTGAGCTGCTCCCACTTCCACCTGTTTAAAGAAAACAGCATCTCTAATCATTCAAACATTGCTTGTCACTAAAGAGTACCACAATGAGGACAGATTGAGGACTCTGCACCTTAATGTAGAATCAAAGGCCACATTAAAAAATGTAATACAACCTCAATGCCAAAAAGTGTGTGTAAAATGTTGATACATAGAGAATTTGATGGTTTGTAAATCATTTAAACCTTATATTTAACTGAAAATAGTGCTAAAACATGCCCTAAGGCAGCACTGCATTAAAAACAGACATGACTGTAGTGGAAGTCACCGCATGGGCTCAAAATCACTGACAAACACCACTGACGGACTTCTCTGGGCCCGGACAGTTTAAGGTTGGACTGAAGGAAGCATGAAAACTGACCCACACAAATCAAAATTCTGTATTTGACTCAGGATCAAACTCTGCTTTTATCAACATTTTACACAGCATCACAGCTTGTTTGGAATTGAGGTTGTATATTCTTTGCTGAAAAGGGTAAACATGTTACTTTTTTGGGTGTCCATCCCCCAAAAAGGAAACCCTTGAAACAAAAGTTGGCGTCAACAAATGAACACTTTAAAACAACAACAGATCAAACAGAGTAAAAACAATGACTTAAAACCCAACACAACAAGTGTGCAGTGTGTTATTTATACACAGATGTTCCTCTTGTTTCTCTCTCTTGTTTTCTTTTGTTAACAATCTATTTTCCAACAAGCATTATACTCATTGCTTATAACCCTCAAGTGCAGCAGCTGTTCTAATAGATGAGAGCAGTTGTCCAGTAATCTGAGGCCCTCACTGACCTCTGGATCTGGACACTGCACTCCCCTCCAAGAACCATTGGCTAAAAATACCCTCTGGCTAACAGAGCTCTCACTGCTATACAAAGGAAACAGATACAGTGCATTGATTCTTTAGGTCGCTGCGCAGTTGGCTTGACTCACACATAGAGACAAAGATCAACCAATATCTTTACCTTCAGGGAGGAGGGTTAGTCGCTGTGAAAAACGCCCATGGGTCAAGTCGATTAAGATTTACTAAAGGTTGCACAAAAAGCTGAAGTAGTGACTCAAAATGCAATCACATGCTAGCTACAAACACACTACAGTGAGTTGTTTTGGGTTGTGTAAGCTAGAAACTGAACTCTGGACATATTAAAAAGCATGGTGTCAGAGTCCAATGAGTTATAAAATCTTTTGATTGGATATGGATTCTCTGCATGAGTTGTCACACTGACCTTTTGCATCAGGGCAAAGGAGTATTTAACTCTCACTATATATGCAGTCACATTTGTTTATGTGGGGTATTTTGATGCCTGTTTACAAAAAGAATGAAGACATAAAGCAGTCATACTAAACTGGACTTTAAAAGAAGAACTGAATCAGGCAGGACTCCTGCATTACAGTTGAGGTCAGAGTTTCCAGGAATCAAAAAGTACCAAAAGCCGACTTATCCTCGGGGTGAATTCAATCCGACTCTGACCTATCACTTTGGCGCTGATAAAACCCACCGCTCATATATCACATTTGCTGTTTGAACAGAATTACTGCCAAGTGTGTCAGCAGCATTAGTCAGCTGCTTCTTCAATTCTACAACATGGCTTAAAAGAGGGATACTGGATACTTGTAATCAATGACTGGATGTAAAGATGGACGGCGCATCGCTACAGCGCACCCATTCTAACAAAAAGTGAAACCAAAATACTCAATGTGCTGATTCAACATTTGGAGCCAGATTCTGCATGGTAGGGAGTTTGGATACTGATGTCTCACCTCTTTTACAACAGGGAACTATTCAGAGATTATTCAAATAGCAAATTAAAACTAAACATATGAGTATTATAACTAGTATTTTTAATATGTAGCATTAAAAGTAGTAATATGGGGAGTAGAGAGTGGGGGAAGACATGCAGGAAATGGTTGACCGGTCAGGAATCAAACCGGCGACCCCTGCGATGAGGATTGTAGCCTCTGTATGTGGGGCGCTTAGACTGCTAGGCCACCAGCGCCCCTATTAGTCATTATTTGACATGCATTCTGATTTTAAAGTTTCACCCATGTCCCATCTGTTTACATGGAGGAGACACGCTTTATGCCCTTTACTGAAGAAGGTCAGTAAAAGGAGCTCCAAATGTTTTGGCTTCACTTTTGGAGAGCTCTCGTCATCCATCTTCTTATACAGTCTAGGGCAACCACACGCCAGGCCGGTGCACGTGCATCAGACTCTATAAATAGGCGGCGTGTATTTATCACCACATAAGTGGAGCAAATGCTTCACCCAGTAGGAACGTGAAAGCCGGACTCCCTTACTGTATCCAATCTGTCACACATGTTGGGAAAAAAAAACACATACAAGGCCGGGACACTCTCCCTTTGTACAAACTCAGACAAACAAAACAATGAGGCCTTTAATTAGAGCGTTTAAGAAAATAAAAGTGCATGAGTGGTTTAATATTTTGAGGAACTGTACGAAGAAGTGACAGGAAGTTCCTTCTTTCGGCTGATCCTGCATACCACAACATTTTTGAAAACAAACACACAGGCATTCAATCAGACTTGCCCACTTCCTGTCTCTCACACACACACACACAAACACAATACAGTACAGACACACTCTTCCCTGACCTTGCAGGCATTCTGCAGCCACACAGTCTCTCTCTCTCTCTCTCTGGTCAACACACACAGATTCTGAGTTAACGCCTACCTTCAACAGCAAAGTTATCATAAATCTCCTCATTGTGAAAGTTGAAAACCGGCATGTTCTCACTCTTCTCTGTTACTGTCCTCTCTTCATGCTCTCTCTTTCAACTCTGCTCGCCCTCCCTCCTCCTCCTCCCTCTCCTTCTTCTCGTTCTCATCACTCCCTGTCCCGTGACTCTCTGGCTTTGAAATCAGCCACACTTAAACTCTGGCTGGATGACTGGATTCCTCCTGCTCACTGTCTCTCTCTCTCTCTCTCTCTTTAACTCACACACACACCCACCAGCGCGCGCACACACACACACACATACACACACACACACTCAGTCAGCTGCCTGCCGGAGCAGTGTCAGCCTTGCACAATGACAACCCTGTAACATCCACACTAAATCCCTGTGATTTTAATTGTGGAGGATGTACGCGGTATAAAATGAATCCGTCACGTGTGTTATGCAGTGGGACAAGCGCGCCATCTGCTCTCTGATGTCGCCACTGGCTTGACCAATCACAAAAGAGCATAATAAAAAAACACAGATAAGCCAGAAACAGACACACATTGAATTCAGAAGGAAAGTGGAATCTGGATCAACGTACTCATGTAGCGGAACGTCTCCTCGGCCAGCATGGGGGAGATGGCGGTGTGCTGGCTGGGCGCCTCGTCTGGAGAGCAGCTCGGGGAGACCACCCAGTCTTGGCTGTCTGACAGGTAGACGGAGCAGGCCGAGCTGGAGCCCAGTGAGCCGGAGCCATAGTGCCTCCCACTACTGCCCAGGCCCTCATCTGTGGGTCATGAGACATAAATGTTGTTCTTGAAAATCCACACAACAATCAAGTATCATTCTTTCTAGCACCAGTCTTCAAGGTTCAAACTATCAGTGGACTAACAGAATGAAGGATGAATCACAAACTGTTGGAAGGAGGACTGAATATTATGTGCAGAGGGGAAAAACGGATGAAAACAATAATTAGGGGTGCTTGTTATTTAGTCCAAACACTGCAGGCCTGTGGGAAGAAGAATGCAGTGATTTTCTCTGAAGAGTGAGTGTGGGCTGATGAAGTATCTAAATGAGTGTGCGCATGTGTTCAGCTCAACCACTCTGCAAGGCAACATCCTTCCACTTGAGCAAATATGTGGTTTAGTGGGACAGACAGGGCTAAGTATAGCATCAGGCCCACAGACAGGGCAGAGCATCATCTGTCATGTCCGCTTTATTGTTCGTCCTTTGAGAGAGAGAGAGAACAAAACATCACAAACACTCCACCTGTCTCAGTGCTGGACTCCTTCTTCTCCACAGCGCGGGGTTTGGCTTCAAACATGTCCTGTGCTCGGAGCGGGAGCGGGCGAGCGCCGGGCTCCCAAACACAAAGCTGGACAGGGAAAACGGCAGCCGCTGTCACTGTGACATCACATCCTGCTCTCGCACTGACGGGCGGTGCCTGTGCACACCTTTACCTGAGGAGAGAAGAAGAACATCAGAGAAGAATGTTTCAGCCAATTAGTTGATCATCTGTGTGTGAGCAGGGAGCATCTGACTCCAGGCTGCTGACAACCTTCATCCCCCTCCTCTTTTCTCCTTCAAACTTAGAACCACATGAACCACATTATTTGCACACTTCAGTCCCTATGACTGTTTAATCTCAAAAGAAGAAGCTGCAAATATTGTCGTCTTCACCGTCTGTTTACTGGAGCCCTTTCCTCTTAAAGTGCCAAACCCTGATTTAAGAGGGGGGAGCATGGTGACGGAGAGCTCCGCCCACATCCTGTTGCCTTTCTCTGGAGGAATGAGACAGGAAGCGCGCTCATAAAGAAAGAGCTGAGGTCCCTGTGGATAATTTGGAACGTGAAACACCAGCTGCTCATGTACAGTGTGTTACAGTCCGGCCCCTTTTCCTGTTTAATCTGATGTTGTCGTAAGCATTACTTGGAGTACTGGAGCAGGCACTTGGAAGAGCCTGAGAGACACAGATTAAAAAAAGAACGGTCCAAATCAGAGCAGCAGAGGAGTAGATTTTCAGACTTTTAGCCCTATGTATGAAAAACTACATTCCCCATAATGCAACAGCCCTTTCCATCAGATCCTCCTCGCTTTAAAACATACTTAGCCCTTCCAGTTTGTCACTTTCACTTTTGTGTATAAATCCCTAAGTCGCCATGATGTCACTGAAACGACCTGCAGTGACATCACTAAGACATCATCATTTCTCCCCTCCGACTTTAGAGCCACAAAACATGTAAAAAATATCAAAAACAGACACATTTCCCACAATGCACCTTGATGGCATCTTAAATCAGAACCTCCTTGCTTTGTAAACATGATCCACACTCATAAACTGAGCAGTACTCATCACATGACTCTAAAACTGACCACAGTAAAAATTGCGTACTGCTCCTTTAACTTGTATTACTTTTTACTGTTTAATTACATTAAATAATGAGCCCACAGCTTTTAGAGGACAATGATAGGATGTTATAACCTCAGTACCATCTGCATCAATGACCTCACCGCTAAGCCTGTGCACGCCATGCAGACATATCATATGCATATTAATAATGTGTGTGTATGGGGGTGGCTTTTTGTGTTTGTGCTCGCTCTGCACAGACAGTCCTTTGGTAACATTCATCCTCTGCAGCTTACATAACACTGGTGCTGAGGCTGTTTGTCTCCATGAGGGAGATTACTGGAACGCACGCAATGCTAACCACTACAATGTAGTTTTAGCATTAGAGGCCTGGGAGGGATACTGTACTGACCCGTTAACACCACTGACTTTTAGAGACTGATACTGGAGTTATAACAGTCGGAGTCACAATCAGGGCTCAGGGACACTCCATGCACTACATACTGCAGATTCTCCAGGCTGAGTTTAATTGCTACAGGCATCTGTTTGAACTGAGGGGCCAGATTCTGCATCCATTAGACTCCCTCATGTTTCTGAGGCAGGCTTCTTCCTCTACCTGATTTAAAATGTCAATGCCAGGCACAATCTGTGAGTCAGCTCATGAGTAATACATCCATGTATTTGTGACAGGCATAATGTATAGTGAATGGGTGGTTATGCAAGTTAGAATTGTGAGAGGGGGAGCATGGGGTCCCGCAGCTCCCAAGCCTGCTCTCACATCCGTGACACAGCTTCTCCTTTGGAATAATGACTGACTTAGCTTTAAGATTTCTAGTCCCAAAGCTTCTTTCACTTCCTGACAATGTTAGATAAAAAAAAGCTCCAATTATTTACAACCGCATGACATTTAATTTCCTTTGGCTTTGGAAAACCTGGATCGAATCCGAAACGCATTCTGGAAACCACCACTTAATAGTGGCGAGAGATTATCGAACTCTATAAAAGGGGTAAGATCCCAGCCGCCCGACAGTGCACCACAGCTGCATTACTCACAACACTAGTCTGTCACAGCCATCCCAGAGGATTAGCCTGCTTGCATCAGCTCTTTGCAGATTTCATGTCCAAGCTAAGCAGTCTGTTGATGGTCTTATCCAATCCGACATACAACAAGTGCAGCGCTAGAGGGTCAATCCAAAGCTCTGGTATAGGCTGAGGTCAAACACAGCAACAAGGAGACGCTTTTCCCTGCACACCTGACAGATTTGCGACTTTGCAAGGGATTTGCATGACATCACCGTCCCCCAGTTTGTGCTGTATCAGAGCATCTGCATATCTTAAGTTGGACAGGCTAGACGGAGCCTGAGGGCTTCCTTGTAAAGAAATGGGACGGTGGGAACAGCATGTGACGCTGAGTGTAGCACGGATAACATCACCAAACATGTCTGATTCAACATGACTCACCCCAGAAAATCTGACATGCAGAGTCAGTCCCTCTTTTATTTCACTACTCAAGACACACTCTTATCAGAAAGCTTTTATTGTGTGAATTTATTTTAATCTTTAATGGTTTACCTCCCTGCTTTTACTGTCAGTTTACTTTATTGCTTCTTTGCTTTTATTGTGCTTTTTTATTGTTATTGTGAAGCACTTGCTACTTGTTACACTTAGGTTACTTGTATTGAAAAGTGTTATACAAAATAAAGGTATTATTTTTATTATTAAAAGATGAAAACAGTGTAGTTTGAAGCAGCATAAATCAGTGCATGTGTCACGTTCAAAACTCAATTTGAATAACTTGCAATTCGAAGATTCTTTGCTTTAAGGTGATTTTATAAACAGCTAAAACATCATTTTAAGCTTTAGAATTAATAATAATGATCTACTTTACAATTTGGCATTAATTAAATACAACAAATAACAGTTATTTGGTGATAAATTTAGAGAAACAGAAGTTGAGTGCGTTGAAATCAGGGGGTGACCTTCCATGTTGGTGGACTGTGTGAGATCTATACAATCCAGGGTGTCCACTGTGATCCAGAACTCCTCAGTGAAACTTTTAAACGCCGAATTGACCAGAAAAGGATTAAAATGCAGAAAAGACTCATTATTATGTTCAGATTATTTATTGAAGATGATTTTAAGAGGTATTTGTTGAATTTGTTGATTTTCTCGCTTGATATCTGACGATCATAGACACACAAATCGTGATTTTGGAAGAGATCACGCTTTAAATCTACATATAAATGTGAATATATTAAATGGAGAAAGAAAAATTTAGGTATTGAAGATGTATAATTGTGTTTTGTTGCGTTTGCTAGTCAATAAACAGTGATGTATAGCAGCTACATGACCTAAACCTAATGTTACATGACAGCATGTGAGGTATTCTGTGATCTGTGTTCAAAACATCCTTAAATTAAATATAATATTATATTAATTATGTGTTTAGGATTAGCAATCAGCGTTTCACATGCTACCCTGTGATGGGCGAGGATGACAGCTTCCCTGTTGCGTTGGGTAACAATGCCATCACGAGCCCAAACTAGCAGCATCCTCCACATTTTAACATCTTAATAAAAACGATTCTTAATTATGACAACACTCACCCTTTATCTGTGTTAATCCAACGCATGGGCAACCCCAGAGGTACACACGGTGCCAGTCTACCCACCAAAACATCTAACAATAGAGAGGAAGCAGGGAGCGAGGGTGGGAGGCGCTCAGCTGTACGTCATCATTACGCGACGCTGCTTGCGCCTGCTGCTTGATGACGTATATATCATGCGCGAGTTATCTGTGTCAAATTAAAAGTCTTGTTTACTTCATAACATCTTATCTTTGAGATGAAGGGACTGTGAAGACTCTTTGTTGGATTTGATCAAACAATGAAGGAGCAAACTTTATGAATCAGACGTCTTTGAAGGTAAAAGGCTCGCTTTTGTGTTTACGTACGCTTTATTCACGTTTCTTCGTGTTAATAACTGAGTAATAACACAAGGAGTGTGTGTTATTGTTGAGACCTTCGTTCATATCTTTAAAAAAAAATCAAGGCGTGTGATTTTTGTACTGTCAGTCACATTAGCTGCTAACATTGCTGTCGCCGTGTGCTAAAACAAAAATGGCTGCATTAAAAATAACCTTGAAGTTGTTGTTTTTGTGCACATTTTGTGTCATAATAATGGAGTTATAATGCACATTATTACACTATCTCTGCAAAAATATGATTTTAGATGTCCATGTCCATGCATAAGACCCAGCTGTGCACATAATGTTATTTTCATGCTTCATTCATAAATCCCCCACTGATGATTACGCAACTGTCCCATAACTCATAATCGGGGATCCCCTTATTTTTATTTTTTTTTACCTCCCCTCCGATCTGTGATCAGCTGATGCAGCCAGGTAATCTGCACTCGGACATTGGATGGATGAATGGCTGAGGTTGGACGCCTGCTCTCAGATTACACCGCTGATGCTCCACATCCTCCTGCTTCCTCCCATCAAGCTCGGTCCCTGTCAGCCTGTCTGCGGATGAATCCCAAAGCCTGTGCTTCTACCATCGCCCAAAGGACTCCATGTCTTTCTTGGTAAGCGTGTCACGCTGCATGGGTTTGTTTTTTGTTTTTTTTTGGCACCACCTGGGAGGTAGTCACGAATCTGTGAGGCTGTTGTGAGATAGAGCAAATTCAGCCAGTCTTTAAAGTGCATTCAAGATCATTGATGCTTGCTTATCTTTAAAGTGGATATCTGAATTTGGATATTATTTATGGGAAATTTCAGCCACCTGTACATCCCTCCCATCTAATCATCTATAGAGCTATTATCCTCCTCAGTCGGGACACATCAGCCGCCTCTTATCATCTCTCCGCTCACCACTTCCGATAAATCCTCTCTTAAGTGCTCACATTCCCCCGATGCTTGCCTCCCCTCCCCTCCCCTCTCCACTCCTCCTCCTCCTTCTCCCTTTTGGCATGTCTCACCTGTGCTGTGCTCCTGCCCCCCCTTCCACCAGGACTGTTCCTGCATCTCCCACGCTCAGGTCCAGCCCTTGGACATAGAGGAGCGCTATGAGGACTCCAGCCACCAGTTCCTGGTCAGTAGCCAAGACCCTGTCAGCATGGAGACAGGCGTCACACTGATGCTCTCCCGTCATTTCATCTCTGTTCATTGATCATCTGTCTGAAGGTGCTTAACTCTTGGCTGAGTTGGTGCTGTTGATGATACTTAAAGGGGTACTCTGTCACGTTAGAACAAAAGCTGCTGATATGTGTACAACAGAATCAAAATCTAACTCTCATACTACTTTTAAAGACTCATATGATCCATATGATGAAACCTGACAATTGAGTCAGAAGATGGAGTTTATGTGTATGTGTGTGCGTCCCTACTGAGTCAGAAGATGGAGTTTATGTGTATGTGTGTGCGTCCCTACAGAGCTGTGACGGTTCTGAATTCACTCTGCAAGGCCCGGCTGGAGGCGATGACATCACAGGACTCTCAGCTGTGCCGGCCCACTACCAGCTGCTGTCTGAGCTGGGTGAGAGCACAGCATTGTACACTTAGTGCTGATGTTCTTTCAATAACAGTTGTATATGCTTAGATTTGACTTAATCAATGCTTTGTATTTCAGGGAGAGGCTTCAATAACCTGAGTCAGGTGAGCATGGCACGCCACATCCCAACCGGTCAACTGGTGGCTGTCAAACAAACCAACCTGGACGAGTGCACGGAGGAGGAGCTGCTGCAACTCATGGTGGGTTTAATCAAACTCTTTTTGCATCTCTCTGTCACTGTTTCTTGATATCTGATCATGTCTTCAACTCTAGAATGAGGTCCTGCTCTCCAGGCTGTTCCGCCACCCAAACCTCCTGACGTCTCGCCTGGTTTTCAACTCCTGCTGCCAGCTGTGGGTCCTCACACCACTCATGGCATATGGTAAGCTACACCACACTTCCATTCTCAGTGTATTTAATCTGAAGTCCCTGCTCATGAGTCCTTTCCCCCTTCCTCTCGCCTGCAGGTTCAGCAGACACTCTACTCAGAACGTACTTCCCTGATGGCATGAGCGAGTCCCTGATCGCGTACCTGCTATATGGTGTTCTGAAAGCGTTGGAATACCTGCACCAGATGGGCTACGTGCATCGGTCAGATTCCCCTCCATGAGAAGTAGAATAATAAAAATGCAAGTTGTTGATGTAAACATAATCGTGTCTCTGTGTCCTTTCCTGTCAGAGGGGTGAAGGCGAGTCACATCCTGTTATCAGGGGAGGGGCGTGTCTACCTCTCAGGGCTGCACAGTATTTACAGTATGATGCGTGAGGGGAAGAGGATGAGGGCCGTGTTCGACATGCCACACCACAGCCCCGCACTGCTGCCCTGGCTGAGCCCTGAGCTGCTGCGACAGGTCAGGACTGAGTAGATCAAGAAGAAAACCCATTAAGAGCTTTATCTGATGTTTCTGTCTGCTTTCTCTTGATGCTGTTGCTACCAGTAGGACCTGCATGGCTATGGAGTCAAATCAGATATCTACAGTTTGGGGATCGTGGCCTGTGAGCTTGTCAGCGGCAGGGTGCCTTTCCAGGACATGCCCCCCACTCAGGTAATCAAACTCTACATTCCAGGAGAATTTCTTGCGTGCAAGTCTTGCAGTTTTCGACCCTCCTCCTCAGATGCTGCTCCAGAAGCTCCGAGGCTCCCACTGCTGCCTCCTAGACGTCGCTCCCTTCCCGCTAGGCGAGCTCGGGGGTCTGAAGGTGTCCCGGTCCGGGGTGGACTCCGGCATCGGGGAGAGCGTGGCAACGGGAAGCCTGACACACAGCGCCACCGCTCCTCCCACCGACAGACCTCAGAGCCCGGCACCCAAGAACCACTCGGCCACCCTGCACAACCTGGTCCAGCTGTGTCTGCAGCAGCAGCCTGAGCGCAGGTACTCACATTAAAGGACCAGTTCGCTTTTTGTGACAATAGCGCTTTAAAGGAAGTTAATGCAATTTTTTTCCTGCTTTTGTTTTCCATAGACCGTCAGCATCTTCACTTTTGACCCATGCCTTCTTCAAGCAGGTGGGTTTCTGGATGTAATGCTACTTCTCACACTTGTGCACACAGGCCCTAACTCAAAGCAGAACTGCTTTGAGTTAGGGCCTGTGTCCACAAACAGCAGCCATAAGTTATACAATACAGCACATTACAATTAACAACAAAGGTTTGTTGTGCTAGTTTTTGATCCCTGTTTTGTTGTTGTGTTCCAGGTGAAAAGGCACACCACCAGAGACACCTTCCTCAGCCTCATGTACCCAGCAGTGCCCCTCACCAGCCCGGAGGACCCTCCTGTCTCCTGCCCCCCTACCCCATCCTGCCATCCTCTGACATCCAACCCCACAGACCCCAACGAGGGGGTGTGGGACTTCTCCTAACCCCTCCCCCCAAATCTCCAAAAATACTGACTAGCAAGCCAAACACGAGACAATCAAAGCAGAGCAATGAGGCCAAATTCTACTGTGCTTTTATTTTGTATTATTCACTCTCTGAGCCTTTTTTATTACGTAGTTTTGTAGTTTTTATATATGTTAATCTTATCGATACGAGCGGTTCATTTAGGGGTTAGCGGCGCAACTGTGAAAAAGCTGGATCGAAAAGCTGCTCTGATGATCACGTATTAATAATAGATTATTAAAGAGTCGCCGAACAAAAAGGCTGATCAGCTGACTTATAATCAAGCACTTCCATAAAAAGTGAAGGAGGCAACCCAGATATGGCGCTGGAGGCACTTAGCGTTCGTCTTTACCGTGTACGTTTCATCTCTCCAATTATAACGGTCTTGTTTTGTTGCCCATTGTACCAGTTCATGTCCTCTGAAGGGCGCATTGTAAACTGACTCTTAAAGACAGTGTATACCATGGAAGGAAGAAAGGAAGGAAGGAAGGAAGGGTGGATTTCTCTTTTCTAAGTGTTATTTTGTATTCATACTGTGAATAGTGAATACTGAGGTACATGAAAAGATATCTGCAACATATATGTGCGTCCATATTCGTGCGTCTATACTCAATAATCATCCGAAATTCTGTAAATTACAGGAAAATGGTGCATTACATTTCTCCAGATTAGTAGACAGAATTTAGCTAAATGTAAACAACTACAGGCGAATATAGGGCTAAGTTAGCAGCTAGCTAACTAGCTAACATATCAGTTAGTTTCTTATTTCTATCCCACATTGTATGGGCGATGTAGTTCAGAACTTAGCGCCTGAACTGTTTGTTTTTGTCAGTTTAATTGAGCATATTAAAGCTCCTGCAAGTAATTTTTTTGTTGTGTGGATTTTGGCGCTCCCTGTGGACAAAGCAGGAAGTTGTATGTGTTGGAGGTGTGTTTTCCAACAAGAAATCTCATCTTAATCTACTATGAGTAGAGCACTTTGCAGTATTTAGCTAGTTACAGGGACAAGGACAAACTTTCTTCTAACAGGCAGAAACCTCCAGCAGGACCAGACTCATGTTAGACATCCGTCTGCCTCGACTGAGTCTGGAGTTAGAGTGGATGAAAAGAGAGACACTAAATGTCCTAAATGTAACTTAAAATTAATCTTTAAAGTAGAATTAGATTTTGAGGCGTGGGTGCTAATTCCAGTCGGTTTCATAATCAGCTAAAACTCCCTACAGGAGCTTTAATTCAGTCAAAATCTCAACTCTCCATCACTTTCGGCGATTTTGAGATACTTGTTTTTGTGTTTAGAGAACAGTCCACAATCAAATATGTAGATACATTGCTGTATGTTTGAACATATATACACATACTCTGTATGAGTAGGCCTTTTAAAACACAATATCACATATTTGCCTCTAAAAAAAAAAAACCATTACAACGTACAAACTGACTCTTAAAAACAAGCACATAAGCAATAGTTTTACTTGTGTTCATTGTTGTAGTTGGAAGTCCGTAGATTAAAAACCTCCCCTGCTATGGTTATCAATGCTACAACAGACTTTTCTACTGTGCTGTGTGACCACTTATCCAACAATGCCTTTATGTTCGAATGAAACCTGCGTTCTGATTTTATGGTGATCTCTCTGTAACTGTGATTTAAGTGTACTGTGTGTGAGAACATGGTAGCTGTATGAGCCTTATATAAACACTTATATTCTACATGAAATATATGTACATACAAAATTTGATTTCTTACTTTGCCTTGAATCATTTCTTTATGGGTTTGTGTTGATTGAAAGTTAAAAATATATTTATTGTAACAGGCAGAGACCTTGAGGAGAACCAGACTTATGTTAGACCACCATCTGCCTGTTTAACACAGACAGCCATTCACACCTACCACCCGGTGAAGCCTGAGTAGATGACACTCACACACGCTGTTAGAAAGGGGATTTTTATTACATTCTTTTCACTCTATACATAGATATATGTGTGTTCTAGCTATGTACAATCACATGATGAAATTATACGGTTACATGTTGGATTCAAACATAGTAAAGGGGATACATCGGTAGAATAAAATAACAGGATTAAGGATGTCAGAATCAGCGCAATCTTTAAGGCTGCGTTTTCACTGCAGCGCTCAGTGGGTACGACTGAATTCACACAGGGAGAGAAGAAGGATGAGAGGTGGAGTCTAAGCTTCATGTATAACTATCAGTGAGTTGTTGTTTCCATGTTACCCCAGATGAAGATGGTTTTCTGACAGTGATTAAAATAGAAAACCTACAACTGACCTTTGACCTGAAAGTTAAAAGAATTCTCTTCACTTTCTAAAAACCTGATTTTGTCTTCAGAGTCAAAGTTCTGTAACTCTTACATCCTGGTTATCCAGATCTGGCTCTAGCTGGAAATGTGTCTCTCTAAAAGAAGAAGAAGAAGAAGAAAGGAGGAGGTCACCACCAACCCTCATCCCTGTGCTCACATGTCCTACCCTTTAGTTCTGACTGGGCTCACACACACTGACTGCAACCGCTTGTCCCTGTTAAGAGGAGCCGTCTTTGCTCTGTCTGATGTCTGCTACGCTCTCGGGAACACGAGCCACGACGCCCTCCAAGGACTTTGTCAGGCAGATCTGGCAACCCAAACGAGACCTGTGGAGAGAAACTCTGTCATGACCTCTAGAGAACAGACAAACACCATGGACTGTGTGTGTGTTTGTTTGTCAGATTTCCAAGATATTTGCAGTTCAGTAGGATTAACAAAAGTGTGTATTTTCACTTTGTTTGCGTCACTTACGTGTCAGTCAAGCCGTACGCTAAGTCTAACATGTCCATCTCCTCATCGGTGACCGGCCCCAGCTGCTTGTAGACGTCCTCGTCGAAGATCAGATGGCATGTGGAGCACGCCAGGGTGCCCTCGCACGCTCCTGAAGACACCAACACACACGCATAAACAAACAAACACACATCTTAACAACTTAATCTGAAGGATGAGACGCCGCTCAGTTACAGGTGTGTGTGTGTGTGTGTGTGTGTGTGTGTGTGTTTATGTACCGAAGCCGTCAAAGTCGAGGTCTTCGTTAATGACCAGATCTAGCAGTGAGTCTCCAGGCGAGCCCTTGACTGAGATCTTCTCCCCGTCTCTGTTGATGAAGTTGATCGTCACCTTGTTCGACCTGAGACACAAACACAACAGAGTCCTTTTATTGTTTTTATAAAATCAAAATATTCATCTCACATTTACATTTCTAAAAGGCCTGCTATAGGTAACCTGTACCTTTCATTAACGACCAGGCAATCTCCAGGCTTATGCTGCCCTCTAGTGGCCAACACACATCACTACACAGACATCTCTGTTTAGGCCACTCATTACAGTCTGTTTGTTCATAAAACCTGTTTACTTTCCCCTTACCTAAAGTCTCTAAAAGTAATATGGGAGGTAGAGCCTTCTGTTATCAGGCCCCTTTCCTTTGGAATCATCTACCAGTCAGGGTCTGGGAGGCAGACACCCTCTCTACGTTTAAGAGTAGGCTTCAATCTGCCCTTTATGATGAAGCTTATAGATAGAGCTGGATCAGGCTTGGACCAGCTCTTAGGATCAGGATCCTATCTCACTTACTTTAACTCTCCCTGTCCCATTGAATAGACAAGACTCTTAAGACTCTGTTATTGACAGAAAAATGTTAAATTCTTACTCTGACGCAGCCCAAACAAGCAACACATTCCCATCAGTTTGTGTCCACACCAACAAAACTTGTACCAACAGGAGGTTTAAAGGCGACAGCTCCAAAACTATGCTCTGAGTATCCTGGTGTGGATGTTTTCAAAACTGCTGCATACATGCGTGCTTAGACAGGCGCTTTGTTTTTGGACATCTCTCTAATGGACCATTTTTTACTGTTTACATTTTTTAGATTTTGGTTGGACTCATTATCTACAGTTCATGATATCATTCAGAGAATCTGCAGAAGTCTCTGTACAGAAGGGACAACATGACCAATCCAATATTGGATCACAGCATTAAAAACAAGACATGACTCTGTAGTGGAACTCATTGCATGGGTTCAAAAATCACCTGCAAACCCACTTTCTGTGGACACACTGAACTTCTCTTGCTTACACTGACAAATATAAATTTGACACTCTTTGTTGGAAATCATGGACGCCGCACTCTCTGGTCTAAAGAAGAAGAGAGGGGACACCTTGCTTGTTAAAGGCACACAGTTCAAAAACCAGCATCTGTGATGGTATGATGATGCATATGTGTCCATGGCATGGTGAGCTTACACATCATGGGGAGGCAGTGTTAATGCTGAGCAATGGAGACTTCCAACAGCATGGCTCTGTAGTAGAGGATGGATGTTGAACTAGCCTACCTGTAGTCCCTACATGGCACCCTTTGAAAATATTTGCCATTAACAGACTGATGTTAAAAGAAGAGGTGATGCAACACGATGGTAAACATGCCCCTGTACCAACTTTTTAAAAACATGTTGCTTGCTTCAAAACTGAAATGAGGATTCATTTTGAATATATCAATAACATTTTTAAAGTTTGCCTCCCAACACATTATATCTACCCGACAGTGATGACATCTGATATCATCATATATCATAAAGCGCTCTTCAAAGTGCATGTAGAGCTGTTACAGTTTATAAATAGAGACAAAATAAAGTCCACAGAACATTCTCAACACCTTCAAACAAACAGCACTTGTTCATTGTACACTAGTGGACAAATCCGGAGTATATTCAGCCAGTTAAATGTTTCTTTTCAGGGCCAGGATAAACATTCTTCATCTGATTAACCATGCTGATGAAGTAGCTGTTTCATTCAGTGATTTTTTTTCTTTTAAAGGGACGAATTTGATTCAAACTTTTTCTTTGTTTTATAGCGTTGTCAGAGGCTGTTCATATTTAAATCAAGGGTTTGAAAGTTTTAGTGATTTGTTGATTCAGATCTTATGCTGCTTAAAAAACAAAAAGTCCTTTATTTAAACAGAGGGAACAGCAGGTCCTATTTTAATCACCTTGGCCACAAAATTAAAAAAAGATATATGTATTTTTTCCCAAATCTAGTAATGACCATAACCTATAATTTCACTCCCATATTATGAAAGAATGACTCCATAATTTTCACGAACTGCATAAACACTCAACTACCAACCCATGCAACTCTCACTCCCACTGCTGCACAGTACACAACAAACCCAATGACCCCTTCAGAAATCTGCAGACCAGTCCGACCCCCTATATAATCCGCTTACAAAATATGTCAATTATAAACCTTTCATCCATATCCTCTCATGTACTGCATGACCCTTTAAGACAAATACGGCCAAAGATTCTGAAATAACCGCCTGAAATGTTGATCCCTGAGGTGGACTTTTGAAAAATGGCTGCTATGCGTGGGGTCAGGGGCGAGTGTTTGCCAGTCCAGAACATGAAAACCTTCAACATGAGCAGGTTCTGACAAGTTATTTGGCCATGTGAAGCCCAACCTTGACCAAAGCCTTGTGCCTGGAGGGAAGGATGGATCACTTCAGCCTTGTGGATGTGAAATCTCAGCCTCTATCAAGGTTCACACACACACACACACAGAAATATCAGTTTCAAATATTCAATCAAGAGTACAACCAAATCTAATCAGTCTTTCATCCGTGTGTGGTTTCTGTTGACTCTAGATAGTGGGGCTTGGGGGAAATAATCAATTTACACTTCAGACTTAAAAATCAACCTACAGTGTGGTCCTTTAAACTTTGAGTACTGATCTTATCACTATCTCCACACTAGTTTCAGAATAGTAGGAGTCAGCTGTGAGCACGCTGTAACAAGTAAAAGCTTTAGAAAGTGAGTTTCATTGGGGTGCGTGGGGTAAGCTACCTTTTTGAATCAAGTGTCCCGTGCGTAAGGGAAGGTGACACTTAGCTACCTTTATGAGTTGAGTGTTGCCTGCGTAAAAGCTACCTTTATGAATTGAGTGTTGCGTGCGTAAAAGCCACCAAGCTACCTTGAGTGTTGCTTGCGTAAAAGCTACCTTTTTGAATCGAGTGCCCTGTGCGTAAAGGAAGGGGACACTTAGCTACCTTTTTGAATTGAGTGTTAAATTGAGTGTTTCGTGCGTAAAAGCTACCTTTCTGAATCGAGTGTTGCGTGCAGCTCTGTCCTAACAAGACCGCTGCGGACTTTCAGGGCGTCCAGGTTCAAAGTTTGGACCAGAGATAAAACTGAGTTGTTTTGTTAGACCACATACCTCAGAGGCTGCGTACCGGTGGTGAAACTCCTCTGACCCGTCAGCCAGGCACTCGAAGCCACAGCTGCAGTCCTCCGCGTATATTCTTGTACCCTTACGTGAGCAAGTCTTCTGAGAACTGTTACCAAAGCCATTTGAAGAACAAACAAGGTTAAAAAAAAAGAGTGCTCAAAAACTATCCCACTTGCTGATCACGCACGATCCGGAGTGAAAAGTCCACTTTAGTCGAGCTTGTTTCCTCCTCCTCCAAAGGACGCAGAGACCTGAGAGTTGTTTGACTTAGCAGACTGAGCTAATTAGCTTTACTAGCCTGTTTTATGTGCAAGAAGTCACTCTGTCACTGTCACGTTCATTGCGTAACAAGCAAAACAAAGCAACTTTCTACAGTACGGGGTCCGGAATGAGTCAAATCATCGGGTCCGGATACGCGCATATAAACTCATGGGGGCAAATACTATCAGCTGGGATCACGACACAAGTTTATGCGAGCAAATAGCAAATGTGACGGTTCTCAGATGCATTTCCTGTGGTGACAAACAACGTCAGAGTATGCATGGTGATACAGCATCCGGTTGGAACTACAAAATAAAAGCTTAAGCTGCGCGTTTCTAGACCAAGCGTTTGTCTACTTACACATTTTGTTTGTGCTTTTATTTTGAGAAATTACCCCCCACGTTTCCTGTTGCATACGTGATAACTGACGCTAGCTTTACGCTGTACACGTGCTTGCAGAAGTGCCAATGAGAGAGTCAGTGGGTTCGGGTGCTTGTTTAGTATCACCGGGTCAGCCGGCCAATTGGATAAGAGCCTATTCTCGTATTGGGAGCGTTCACTTTAGGAGAGGGTCTGCCCCGCCTTGTGACCTGGGGATAAAACTGAAACCTTCAAAGTGTTGCTCAATAAGGGTTACAGCCTTCCACTTGGAAAACAATCATCTGTGATCTTTATACTTTATACTAAACATTTACAAAAACTGTAAACACAACTTGACCCTTAGGAATGGGAGTGTTTTTAAGTGCACCTTTGTAAACCCTGTCCCATTAAACAGAGTGTATGGTTTCTCCTTCAGGCAAACACACCAGGTGGAGCCAGAGATGCAGTGTAATTATTAAGCTTTCAATATGGACCAATAACGTCTCATCTTATGACTTTAACATTGCTAAAGTGCTGTGAAATGTTAATTCACTCCTGTTTTGCCTAACCTTTAGTGACTGCCCCAGTACATGTGTTCACATGTGTTGTCCACATTCTGGCATCGTTCAGAGATATTGATTGAGCTCCCCTTGATTAAACTGAGTGCCATTCACCTCCAACATATGTACAAGACCTGGAAAAAACAGAATCAGTATTACGTGTGGTGACAAAATCACCCGTTTGTGTGATCTAGGGTTCACATCAAGGTCAACCGGTCACAGTTTGTACTTTGATCCAGTAAACCAATCATCTCATGGCTTCACGACCAAGACTGTGGTTTATTAGTGGGTAGCTGTTTGTGTCAAAGGTGCTCAGTGTTCATTGCTGCTGTCTCAGGTAAGTTGCACAAGCTGACACCTTCTCTTCATTGTAATGTCACCTCACTGTAGAGTCACTGTAGACAGAACCGGGGGTGGAGAGAAGACACTGCTGCTTAAGAACGGTACAGGCTTCTGTCATACTTGCTCTGTTTGTTCTCGTGTTGACAGGATGCTCAAACTCGTGCTGCTGTTCCTGACACTGTCAGGTAAGTTCTCTCACTTCTTTAGAATAGCAGTAGTAGTAATACATCATGTAATTCAATTAACACAATCAACTTGGATCTTGACCCTTAGCAATGTGAGTAGATGAACCTATAAAAGATGATGTGATTCTCTTTGTGACCAAAATGTTATTAGTTTGATACGAATAGATTTTATACTTATGATAGTAACTTTAAAACAAACCATGAAGTCTTATTATAATTATTACATAATTAAAAAAAAAAAAGCTTATACCACAATTTTTTCCTATTGTAATGTAGGATCAAACATAATAGTTTTTCTCTGATCATGAATTCACAACATTTAAATAAAAGAAATAAAAGAAGGTATTAAATTCATAATGTCATTATTATAATTAATGACTCCAGAAAAAAAAAGCTAACTCATTGACATTTAAAGTGGTAGTTTACTTTTTTAACCATGCCCATGTCATTTTAATATTTGGCTTTCTTACTTGACAACATCAATGTTGGTTGTGGTAAACAGCATTGTTATCAGAGCAGCTGATATCTAGTGGAATTAGACTTTGGTCCATGTTAGTTTAAGTTATGAAGAAGCTTTGGCCTACATACTACTCAAGCCTAATTGTTAATAATTGATATTAAAGGCCAAACTGTTGTGTTTCTGTATCTGGTCATCTTAGCTTCATAAATGCAGATCCTTGTGTGATCGCTTTTATGGAAACTCTCTCAACAAGGCCAGAAATATCTAACTGTGAAATTAAAAAACACACCCCTCACAGGCGTCCAGGCGGCCCCACTCACAGACCACAACAGATTGCAGAGGATCTCTTCAACCTTCCGGCTGCCCAATGGATTCCGACAGGGCACTGAGCGCTCCCACATCCGTAAGCCTATTCCTGATGACTTCCGTCAAGGCACTGAGCCCTCCAGGAGATTCATCGTTAACCTCAACACCGGCCAAGTGCAAGATCACATCAGTGAGATGGAGAGGAGAGTGGGTAAGGAGATAGTTTATTTTCTAAATGTAATAAATAACAACAGGTACAAATCTGAAGTCTCTTTGTATGTTTTCTTTCTAGATTTCATTCGTCCCTCTCACGGAAATGGATTTGGAGAAATGAAGAGAAGACACCGGTTAGAAGAGGGTGAGCAAATGCAAAAACACCACTCATAATTTTAAAATTGAATCTTAATCAATCGCCAGTACTCTAAATTCCCACCCACAAGGACACGTTCCAATCAGTGAGCGGCAATGTGTCTTCTAGTTCCTGTAGATGTTCCAGCCCAAAGGAGCGGGGATGGTTGGGTCCGTGTCGAGAAACCCTCAGCTTATCGTCTCCCCGATGGATTCAGGCAGGGAACTGAGCCCATAAAGAAAATCCAAGATAGTTTTAGACAGGGAACAGAGCCCATCAAGACAGTCCTGGAAAGTTTAAGACAGGGAGCTGAACCCATCAAGACAATCCCAGATGGTTTTAGACAGGGAACAGAGCCCATCAAGACAGTCCTGGAAAGTTTAAGACAGGGAGCTGAACCCATCAAGACAATCCCAGATGGTTTTAGACAAGGAACAGAACCCATCAAGACAATCCCGGATGGTTTTAGACAGGGAACAGAACCTCTTCAGTCAATCTCAGCTAGTTTCAGAGAGGGAATAGAGTCTGTCAATTCAATCCCAGATGGCTTCAGACAGGGAACAGAGCCCATTGACACCATCCCAGAAGGTTTCAGACAGGGAACTGAACCCATGATGCCCGCCTCAAAGAGTCTTATGCGAGGAGCAGAACCTGTGTTTTCTATCCCAGCTGGTTTTTGGCAGGGAACTGAACCCATTCGCAACATCCCAGAGGGCTTTAGGCAGGGAACTGAACCCGTTCGCAACATCCCAGAGGGCTTTAGACAGGGAACTGAACCCGTTCGTACCATCCCAGAGGGCTTTAGACAGGGAACTGAACCCGTTCGTACCATCCCAGAGGGCTTTAGACAGGGAACCGAACCAATTCGTACCATCCCAGAGGGCTTTAGACAGGGAACCGAACCAATTCGTACCATCCCAGAGGTCTTTAGACAGGGAACTGAACCCTCTACCTCCAGAGTCCAAACACAGACAGTGGCATGTAAAGGGGATGTCATCAATGGAAACTGCTATGAGTTCAACCCCACTCCCCTTGCCTTTCATGATGCACAGGTAAGACATCTTATATCACAATAACAAACTAAACTATCCTGATTCAGTAAAATACTACTTTGTTTCACCTCCACCCTGATCCCTAAGTTCTGACTGTGTGTGGCTTTACAAAGTAAATCTGGAACTTTTCTTTGTCCTTTGTCTCCAGGTCTTATGCAGAGCTCTTGCCCCGAATGCTGAGCTTGCATCTGTAACAAGTGGCGATCTGCATTCCCGCCTGGTCTCCCTGGTGACCAAGGGTGGCAAGAGTAACCCCGTGCTGACCTGGCTGGGAGGCACGGTCAAGGCATGTTTTTCTCACGATCAGTCACCCCCTTGTTTTGTTTTTTAAGCCATTCACTGAAGTTGTTGTGAAACGTACTTAAGCTCTCTTTCCACCAAAAGACATTGAGAAGTTAATATTCTTCAACGTGATAGCAGAATTAGGAACAAGGAGTGATGTTTTTTGGGACGACCTCCTTACACTGTTTTTAATGTGCTTACTGGCTGTGATGGCGGCACTCTGGCACTCCTACGTAGAATAGAGGCCAAGGAGAGTGTCATCAGATATGGTATCTAAAGGACAGATAATGTTATTCTTACCTTGGTGGAACCTGGACCTCTGAACTTGTATTTGAAGATGTCCTGCCTGATCCTGACCCTGCAATGATAAAACATCTCTACCCTTTACTTTAGTATCATCATTTACAAAGGACTCATTTCCAACAGAGTACTTTCCTCACAGTGTTATATCTTCTTTAAATAATCCCTTCATCACCCTATATGTTATTAAACCGACCTTTATGTGCACGTGTGTTTATATACTGTGTGTCTTTCTGTTTTGCACACCTCAGAACCAGAAGGCATCATGGGTTGATGGGTCCGAGTGGAGCTACAGCGACTGGATGCCAGGTCATCCCAACATTCACACTGAAAAGGCTGTGTGTGTGGAGATGTTCAAGATAGGTAAGATCTGCACTACAGACATACATGAAGACAAATAATTCACACACCACACATCTAGTTCTTATTAGTGTATGTTGAACCTTACTTCCTAATGATAGCGTTAATCAAACTGCTGTTACATGTTAAACATTAGGGCTTTTTAATTCAAAGGTTGTGAATTGG
Organism: Notolabrus celidotus; assembly: GCF_009762535.1. Taxonomy (NCBI): domain Eukaryota; kingdom Metazoa; phylum Chordata; class Actinopteri; order Labriformes; family Labridae; genus Notolabrus; species Notolabrus celidotus. The sequence goes on along the minus strand of NC_048295.1, from coordinate 6,769,864 downwards.
AGGAGCTTAGCTAAGGCTCATGCGTCACAGAGTTGATAAGATGTTAAAATATTAACTTAAATGAAGGTATCTTTGCCCCTTAGGAACAAAGTGCAGCCAGAAAATCCGCTCTTTGATGTATATACTTGTGTGTTTTTATTGTCTAATCATGTACACAAACTGGGATCTTAACCCTTAGGAACATGAGTGTGATGGATCTTTTTAAACCTGTCCCTACCGCTTTTTGCAGATCAGAGCTGGTGGACAGCAGTCGACTGTGAAGTGAAGAGAGCCTCCATCTGCTCATACTCCATCACTGCATGAGAACCATGAAGAAGCAGCATTAAAAGACAGTTGATTGTGTCTAAATCTTTCCAAAAACAGAACTCCCCAGTAGTTTTGGATGCAATTGTATTCACTTTGAATAAAACCTGGCATATTATCTCTGTCTCTGGGTGTTATTAGCAAAAAATGACAAAGATTAAAAACCTACCAGACCAAGCTTCACTCTTCTGTTTCCGGTACAGGTCTTAAAAAGGATTAAACACAAATCCTTTTAAATTTAGACAAGACTTTAATGATCATTTTCCACTTGTGTATACAAAGCAGTTTGTACAGATTAGGGAGCCAAGTTAAAACAATTTGTTACAATTTAGTACCTGGAAAGTGCAAAAGTACATTTTCAAATACGCAGAAATAAAAATCATGCTGTACATTATATACTGTATTCATAAATAATCACAGATATACACACATCCATTTGGTGACAGTCACAGAGAATGTTGCTAAGACACAAAATAGTACTTTGTCATGTTGCTTTGAAAGTCCTCTAGTCTCGGTTCCTCTCGTGGAGGTTTAACTTCTGGAATGCTGCTTTAATTTGTTTTTATTGTTTCCGGTAAAGTCAAGGGTGATAAGCTTCAGCGATGAGGGACACCTAGCTCTACTGTATGTTAATCACACACTGGGATAAAGGCACTCCGTTTGATGCAAATTCAAACAGTGGTCTTTTGTCTGAACGACAAATGAGGATGAGTGAAAGAAAAGAAAAAGAAAGCTGCATTGAAAGACATTTTTATGCACCTTTTACAGAAATCTCTTCAAGAAGGACACAGATTGGTCTTTGCACTCTTCTTTCCTGTGACATTTAAATAAAACTAATTACAGTATCACATAAAAATAGGGTCGATCCTCCCGAACACGTGACTTAGGTTCACAGAATCAGAAACATGAACGATGAAATCACAATTTGGCTATAAAAAAATACACATGCATCGTCTGCATATCGTCACATACTCACTCACACACGCACAGGTATGGTGCAAAAATATAAACCACACAGTCTCATCCACAGGAGCTTCCTACTGTGGCTTTGTTTTGTGTGAGTCTGATATCACAGGGTTCGCATTCGCACACGCAACGACATGTATTTTTAGCGACGAACAAGGCATGCTAACTGTCATGAAACTCTAAAAATCAGTCACTTCACGATGAGCAGGAACGAATATGAGAGGTAAAAAGCAACACAGGATGAAGCTCATGAAAGCGTCGGGTAGTTTCACTACAGGAAGACTAGAGATAGAGGCATGGCTTACAGGAAAAAAACAGGAAGTAAGCGTTGACAGCCGCCTGCAGAGGGAGCTGTATTGCTGTTAACACTGACATCTCATAAAGCCCTTGAGGATTTCTTCCGTCTCCTTCTCTTACAGGTGTCTGAACAGTCTATAGAGGTTTCAACTTGTGTCAGTAAGATGTGGTTTAAAAAAACTGCTACTTTGACTTATAAATAAACATTTTTTTTCAAGTAACTTTGAACTTCTTTTTTTTTATGCTCAACTGTGATGGAAGCGTCTTGTGTTTGAGAATGTAGTGTGTTCTCTAGAGTGCGTATATTTGTCTTTATATAACTTAAATAATAAAGTAGAGAGTCCCTAAAGTTCTGTAAAGGTGGTATTTTTTTATCTTGTGCGCACAAACTTAATAGCTTATATCCAACCTCAACAGGCCATCTATCCTGATATCAAGAGTAGCATATTTAGCCTCTAACGGCTACCTTTGTGATAGTAAAAAGCTAAAGATAATGCTTGATTACAGAGAGGAATAAATAAACTAGCTGTTGAACAGCACTGCTCCACCTTGGGAATCAAAAAATATGCTATGATCTTTCAAGTAAAGCAAAACGCAAAAAGTTCAGAGATTCTCTGAGACATACGAGAAAGAAAAAAGAAAGTTTACCACAACATTTATGAACATTTATCTTGACTACATTGCGCGCGCAAGATAACACCTTGTCTGCACAAGATTATACCTTGTCCACACCTCATAATACTTTGTGCGCACAAGACATTAAGTTGTCTGCACAAGATCATACTTTGCCCGAACAAGATAAGTTGCCTGCACAAGATAATCAACTTTTTAGCACAAGAAAATTAACAATTGCGCACAAGATTAAAAACTATTCCCTTACAGGATTAGGTTCACTACATATGCTCTCTCTTCAGTGGTTTGTAAGATGTTTGTAGAACAAAACAAGATCGCTGCATCCAAGCCTAAAGAACGCACAAGATCCCACGACTGTGTCTGCTACCTAATCTCAAAATGAACCATAAGTGCCATGCGTACACAGACGGATGCCAAATTGATTGGCACATGCACAAATCTGTAAAGAAACAAAAAGAGGAAACACAAACAAAGCGGAGAACACACAGACGTATTTACATTTAGAAAACGCATAGAAAGGCAGAGAGTTTGGTCTTGTGAATGATGGATCTGTCTTACTGCATAAGGCTGCTGTGTGGCAGCTTTGAGGCAACCATGAGAAGGTTCCGCCTTCAGAGTACAGGCCGCCTGTCTGCGTCGAAGGCTAGCTAGAGGAGGGGGACAAAAAGGCCACTTGAAACTATATTTTAAGACAGAGCAATACACCCAAAACACTCGGACAATGAGATGCTAGCTGGATGATCCTGTCAAACTTAAGCTAATCAGGTCAGAGGATACACAGATGATACTGTAGTGCTTGGTTGTGGGGTGGTGGTGCTTGTGAATCCGAAACCACAGCGCCGGCGCTGTTTGGTCAACACAAAGCGTGTACACACGAAACATAACAAATGTGGTGGATTTTGTGAAACTCAACGGTTCACAAAACCGTCTCTTTAAGCAACCTGAATGGTGATCGACAGGTATGACGGCGAATGAGGGATGTGCGTAGAAAGGAGGGAGGGGATCGGGGAAGTGGTTGCGGGCCGTGCTAGGTGTTGTACTCGGTCTCGCCAGAGGTGACGTGGGTCCTCCTGGAGCCCCACAGCTTCCGCGTGAGCTGGCCGAATCGCATCTGGGAAGAGCGGAGGAAGAGGAGGAGGGAGGGGAGAGAGGGGGGAGGTAGAGCGTGAAGTCAAAGGAAACGTAGGGGGAAAAAAAGGAGGAGGGAATATGATTCATGAGTGATTGGTTCATTGAGGTTGGGAGGAAATAAAATCGGGTTAAAGTTGTTTCATTGGATAAAATCAAAAGCAGGAGTGGGATGATTTGAACGCATCAGAGGGGGACTACCTGTATCAACCTCTGACATCTCCTCTAACTTTTATTTACATTATAAAACATTTAAGTCTAACTTGGTGCTCGGTTATTAGCTTGCATTTTCAGATTGTAGCTACATCGTTAGTATGGCTTGGTTTGCAGAAGCGTTAATAAGTTTCACAGCATATTTGTTATATTAGTAGAGTACACTCAAACACGTCACGTAATGACACTTTAGGTAAACAGGAGGGGATGGAGTTCCTCCCGGGTCGATGGCCGAATCAAATCAAATATTGCACGGATGCCGGGTCTTTTGAAAATACAGAATGAGGTAAGCACATGAGTTGTTTTCGTATCACAGTAGTCTGCTCAGCGACATGCTGAAGGAATGTGTTAAATCGGAGTGGCTGCGGTGTGAATGTGTGCATCAGGTGGCTTCAGAGTGTGGCGACAACCATCCCTGAGACGGAGAGAGAGGTGACTGTGATTCGAAAGGTCACTGAGGGGCGTTGAGCCCCGAGTTTATCTGTGTTGTGAGCGGTGCTTGAGCGACTAGGGTTTAAGCGTGTTGGAGGAGGGAGTGAACACCAGCTGGTCACGCTGGTGCAGCAGGCGCGTCGGCGAGCGCGCTCTGAGCGGCGCCATCAGAGGGGAGGCCATGAGCGGCGAGCCCTCCAGGCTCTGAGCGATGTAGTTCCTCAACGAGTTCTTTACCTCCGCCGGCTTGCCCACGCCGATGATGATCAGCTTGCCGTCCTCAAGGCCCACCAGGACGTGGCTCTGCTCTTTGGTGACGGAGACGCAGCGCACCGGGACGCGCATGGCCATCGGCTCGGCGCACAGAGACAAACTGCACAGGGGGGGAAATTAAAACCATTACACTTACAATTTGAACATTAGCATGTTAGCATTTCAGGAGAATCTGTAAAATGTAATGTTTTACCTGTAGAGGTCTCGTATGGACAGGTATCCTTGCTCACTGCCGATGACTACATACTCCCCTGAAACACACATGTCAGTCACCTGCTCCTTTAAGGGCTCACTGCAGAGGCGCTTCCCGTTCACGGAGTAAAGATGCAGACCGTTTTTATCCTGTGAAGAAAGAAAAGAGAGTATTTAGTAAGATTGAAGCTGAATTTGAAACAAATAAAGATGGACATTGTGTCTCCACCTCCTGCTGTATAAAAGTACAGCCAAAATACCAAATAACTGTTACTGCACCTTCAGTGTTGCTTTCCCCTCAACGCAGGTGTGGACCAGCAGGTGACCCTCCCAGGACACGGCCAGGTGGAGGATGGAGAGCGGCAGGGAGCTATCGCACGGAGGCCGCAGGCAACGCATGTACTGACCACGACGCACCGTGTGGATGATCACCGTCCCATCCTGCAAGAAACAGAGAGGACAGATTTGTATTCCTCTGCACTCTGAGAGCTTAAACCAACCAGCTCTGTGGTTCATTTTAGATCAACACATATGCAATAACATTTCACAATGTTTAAATCCTTCAAATCTCTTTACATTCAAAGTCCTACACTAACACCTCCAGAGCACTGAGGTTCAGTCTTAACTTATTTCCTGCTCATAAACACAACATGTGACTGTTTAGTTTCTCCAGAACACACAAGATTAGATCGCCAAGGTCAATTGGAAGGTCAATTTAAAGCACACACACCTATAGAAATAGTTCTTACCCGTGATCCAGAAACAGCCATGTCGAGCTCAGTGCTGATGCTAACACTGACCACCTCGTCTGTGTGACCGTACAGCACCTGCACAGGTTTGGGATGGAGACCGACGGGAGCACCGCCCTACACAAACAGAGGGAACACACATTAGAATGAAAAAGGTTCTTATTTAAAAGGTAGAAAGTTGCAGAGAGCTCAATCTGTCCTTACCTGCTGCAGAACCTGCCACACCATGCAGGTCGTGTCTCTGGAGCCGGAGATCAGGTGGATGCCACAGTGGTCTGTAGACAAGCAGGTCACAATGTCTGGAAGAGAGGGGAAAGAATACAGATTAAGAAACGAATATTAACACATAAAAATAATAAGTTCAGATGTGACAAAGACTCTTGTGTTTACCCATGTGTCTGATGTGCTGTCCCACAGTCTTGCCCTTAACCAGCGAGGTGACCCGCAGGCTGTTGTCCCAGTGACCGCCGCTGAAGAGCAACTTGCCATCGTGGGAGACAACGAACAGCCCGGCTGTGACCTCCACACCAGGAGCAAAGGGTCCGGACAGAAAACGCTGGGTCCTGGGAGAAGATGGAGACAAAAAGAGAGGGACAATGCAGAGAGGACAGAAGCGTTGTGTGTTTTCCTGCAGTAGAAGATATGATGAAGGTTTTTCTCACTTGGAATTAGACACAGTGGGGTCCTTTATGAAGGTGAAGTAGTTGGAGATGTTCTTGTTGTAAGGCAGCCACCCATGGGTCCCAACCAGGTAGTTCTTACTAACCGTCACCTGGAGACAATGCAGAAACAGACGATTGTTGAATCATACTTTAGTTAACAATTATTATTTCTGTTAGCACAAAGACTCACCATGGTGTCGGGGCTCCCTTGAGTGATGAAGGAATGTGATTGGTTCTTTGGCACCACGACCTTCACAAGCGGAACATTGTCACTGATGCCCTGCAACATCATCCAAAGAGAGTTAGCTTCTGTAAAACATGCTTTCATTTTATTCATGAGTAAACAAGCAGGTAGGATATCACACCTCAACAAAAAAGGACTTGAGGTCACCGAGGTGTTCGAACATATTGAGGGGACACGAGTCCAGCTGAGCTTTCCTCTTCTCCACCTCCTCCTGGGACAGACGCACCGGGTGGGGCTCCTGTATCGGCACACAGAGGAGTCTTAATGTGGCAACATCACAAAGAAAGAAACAGAGAGTCGTGCATCTGGTGTGTTTGTCTGCACCTTGAGTAGCTGGCATGGCGTCTGTCCAAAGTTGCTGATCATGCCTTCAACAGCTTTACGCTCTTTTTCATCAGTGAGTGCATCGAGGTCCACTGCACCTGCAACGACAAACACAAGGGCTTATTAGCTGACCGGCACCTAATGGTGAAAGCTGAGTTCTCTAAAGTAACAGGAAATGAAGGTTTAATAGTGGTTATGAGTGTTTTACCTTCATACGTGCAGTAGTAGAAGACGTTGAGTGCCTCCACTGCAGCAGGGCCCCTTTGCTTGAACCCAAAAATCAGATCGATCCACTCATGGAGATGTGCTGATACATACTCTGACTCCTGTCCGAACAAAAAAAAGCACAAAGTGGTTGCAATCTTACAAAGTACACAAACATGGCTGTTGAAATCATTAGAGTAAAGTCACGTAGAACCTCAACTGCATCTCACCAGGGCTTTGCGGTGCTTGTAGATGAAGTCTTCAGGAGACTTGGCCCACTTTGGCAGAATCACGTCACTAACCCTTTCCTTTGAGATCTGAAGACGACCCAGATCGAAGCCTAGGTGACAGATGTAAAAGACAAAGGGGTTGGAATATGAAAGTGAGGGTGTCAAAATACAGGACAATATACAGCCCAATTAAGCCCTTAATTACAGCCCAAATTGCTCAATTATTCTGTGGGCACCAAACTGTTATGTGTTATTAACTGTTGGCTATCTTAATGTTTCTTCCACTTCTTTAAGAAAACATACCAGCCAGTCAAGTGTTCTATATAAAACAAAGGTATACGTTCTACACTCAACCCCTCACCATTTTGATTCTCAAGGAATTCTGGGAAGTAGAAAAACTCTGGAATCAGCTCCTTGACGTCATTGGGGTTGTCCATGAGGGTCTGCCATGTGGCGGGGATGGAGTGGAACTGCCGGTCGGCACAGTCGAACCTTGAGGTACAGATAATGATGATGATGACGATGATAATCACTTTGGTGCTAGCATATGAAAGCAGAGGAGCGGCCTTACCGTCCGCTCTGCAGCTGGATGTGTAGGGAGGTGAAGGGCTCCACTCTGATCAGGTAGTGCATCACACCAGCAGCGTTTGAGTAGTGGGTGCCATAGTGGAACCTGTCAATGGTGCCTGTAGGATCCTCAAAACTTTCATACCTGATGGACGAAGAGATTACGTCACACTTTGAAGCAATGTGTCATGTATGATGATAACTGAGGGAAACAAACAGAGCTTACTTCTCTCGGACAGCCTTGGCGTTGCGTTCATTTAGAACAGCCACAGGCTTCGAGAGGTCCCTGAACACACGGGGATCAGACAGGTTCAGCTCCTCTGAGGTGTAGTCAGCGAGAATCCAGGGAAACTGGTGACACAGAGGAGTTGAAAAAATAGTTAAATCACTCAAAGTAATTCAGGATATGACGTTTTTAAGATGTGGGTTCAGTTGGAGACCTACCACAGGGTACTGGGCCAGGTTGTTGTACGTCCTGCCTGCTATCGTGTTGAGTTGCATCAAGTAGTCAAAGTTGGAGATCTCCCTGTTCACCCATTTCTGTGAAAAAAGAAAGTTTAAGTTCTTATTTGATGTAATTTGGGCATCATTTGGACACAGGGCATGATTAAAGTCCTGACCTGTGTGAGTCCAGAAGCCTTGAGGAGCTCCTGTGGCGATCGTGTCCCGTACAGACTGAGGGATCGCAGCAGCAGCATGCGGCTGTACACCTTGTTCCTCGTCTCTTTCTTGAAATTCAGGAAGTAGTTGGTCTGGTCGATGAGGAAGATCTCCAGAGCCGAGCGGCGGAGGTTGTACCGCCGCAGGTGCACCTCTCTGATCTGAGACAGCGGCCATTTAAAGTCGTGACCCACTCCTTCCTCTTTCTCCTGGCTGCTGTCGTAGAAGTAGATGTGCTGCGTTGTGAGCTCAAGGCGGCCTGGGACCACGTCCACCACCGTCACCAGCTCGCAGTCCTCCCACAGAACCAGCTTCTCCTTCTGGCCCACCTCCTCTGCTTCAACCCTGCAGGATATTTTATAAAAGAGGTTGTGATTCTCGCTCTGATATATATCCTGGGACGATGTTACTCGCTGTAATCGTTGACTGACTGGTTGTTGGCGGTGGCAGGGTCGTCCTCTGGCAGCTCCAGGATGTCGTCCTCTAGGTCGCTGACTTTGACCTGCTTCACCGCCTCCAGCAGCAGAGAATCAGGGTTCACACGCTGCTGATGGACACCTGAGCAAAGCGAGGAAGACAGGAGGATTGAAACCTGAGCGGGATGACTAATATCACACAGCACTTTAAATTCACTCCGAAGCACGCTTGTCTTTTCAGTCCTTGTCTCATTTTTTGTTATAAATAGACCTTCAAGAAACTTCAGACTCCTCTCCTTCAAACTTATTCTCCTAAGTCATTGTGCACCTGACATATGGGAGGTGTTGCTGTAGCTCCTGCTGTTTTTTTTTAATTGAAAAGACACGTGTAGCTTTAGAGGGTGAGCAGACAACAAGGTACCACACCTACGAGAGTCTGAGCAATCTGTTTCCTGACAGAGGAATCCAAGCAGCAAATTCAGTACCTCATTGAAAACGCCAGAAAGTTGAAGTTTTAGTGAAAAATATATATATATATATTGTAGATTAGTCTGTAGGGGCTTGGCTTAGGAAGCTTAGGAATGAGGATTTGACATCTGATGTCTCACCCAGGTTGTCTCTCAAGGCGCTGGCCTCTGGATGCAGGTCAAAGTTGTAGTTCCGGACCAGCTTCAGCCTCATGCGGGAGAAGTTTTCTGCGCTGGACACCCTCCAGTGCATCTCATCCTGCTGCCTGTAACAGAGCGTCACTAAACATCTCTTCTTCTTGTATAATGTAACAAGTAAAGAGAGGTGTAGATACGTTTATGTCAGTACCTTTCAGCCCATGGCCCCCTTTCACACACCAGGCCCCGACGTGCTGCCTTCCACTGCCTGAGGATGGCACTGTGCTGGCTGTGCTGCTGCTTCAACATGCTGTTGTAGCGCAGGTTCTCCTGGCGGCCTCGCCGAGAAAATGGCTCCACAAACTGCTCCTGAGGAGAAAAAAGGGTTTAAGGAGTCAAACTTGGGACCGAAACAGGACGGGAATAATGTGTAAACCAGGGGAGAAAGAGGCGAAACACTGTGCTAAAAGATGGACGGCATGACGGCATTTCACTTTTGGAGGTGTGGCGTCTATTTTTGTATACAGTAAAGGTGCTGCTTCAGCTAACCTGGAAGCGGATCTTGCTCTCCCCTCTCTCCCGCTCTCTCTTATGCAGGTTGACCATGAACGCTTCGTAGCACTCCTTCCAGTACAGCGCCATGGTCTCGTGGCCCTGGCTGAACATTTCAATTTCATACTGCTTCATGTATGGAATAATCTGAGGATGAAAGTTAGCAAAAACGTGTGTTATATTGACCATTCATGCTAAGGAAAACAACAACACAGTGTTCATTCCGGTCACGTACGTATTTGTCGAGGTAGACGCGCCACTCGGGTGAGTTGCAGTACAGCTGGAAGTCCTCGAAGAAGGACGGGCTGCCGTTGGTGTCGGGGAGCTGGGGGAGGTGCAGCTCCATGTAAAGGAGGCGGTGCACTTTTGAGAGGAGTGTTCGCAGCAGAGGAACAAGGAAGGAGTATGTTTCTTCAGTTTGCTCCTGGATGGAGCGCCGCAGGATGCCTTCAATCTTGCCTAGCAGGTAGCAAGCCTCATCCTGACTGGAGATCTCTTTGGTCTGAAGGATGCCGTTGAGCTTGGCGGTGGCCATTGCACAAACCTGAAACAGAGGATGCTCATTATTGTGTTTCCTTTCAGTAAGAAAGGATGCATTAAGAAGGGGAAGGCTCACCTCAGGGTCCTCTTGTGCCATAAAACCCAACAGGAGCCTGAGTCCAACTTGTGAGAGCTGGAACCACTGAGTGCCAGACGTATACCACACCATGAGGCTGTCCATGAGCGTCACCGTCTCCTCAAGCACCTTCTCCGTCCACAGAGCCGGATTGATGAGGCCCTCGGCTTGCAGGAAGTCTTGCACCATGTGCAGCAGCCGCACCGCATTCTCGGTATGCTGCGGCAATGTGGCGGCAGACGCCTCGCGGTTATCGCTCACCGCCCACTCCAACATACGCTCCATGAGGCTGGAATTAAAAAAAGACAGAAAGAGAGACAAAGTAAGGACGCATTCAACGTTACTGCACCTGAATGGACTTATTTAAGAAAAAAAGGCTGACCTCAGTTTGATTTGGTCGACCGGGAGGAACAGCTCATTGGCTGTTCCCAGTTTGGTGAGAGCTGAGAAGACCTGGCCGCGCTCCAGCCACGCAGAGTCATCAGAACCTTCGACTCCACACCACATCACACAGAGTATGATCTCAAGCAGCATGCTGCACAGCTCCTCTTCTGCCCGCTAGGGGGCGGCGACACCAAAGAAACAAGAGAGGGTTATTTGATTGCACTGGAGCATGCAGGAACGGAATAATAACATAAAGAATCTCATGTTACGTCCTCTATATGCAGATACTACTCCTTAATTCAGAACTTAATGCAGTTAATTCCTCTCAAAGCCCTCTGACAGCCTGACTTTAAGTACAATCCCCCCTCTCTAATCTCCAAAGCTGCGCTTCAGTCCCAAAGTAGCGCTTATAAAATGAAACATTTATTCTACATTTGACAGCTTCCTGCTGCTGGAGGGGACAAGTTCTCTCTCTCTCTCTCCAAACCTCAACGCGCCAGGAACTCCCTGTAACGACTAAAAGAGTCCATTAGATGAAAGTCAGCGCCGGGCTCCCTGAGGCGGGGATGACATTTCACCCACTGAGAGGGAAGCGCTTGGTGTACAGCAGTATTAAGACGAGCCGGGGAATGTGTGCTATAATGTGACATAAACACGCTCTGCTTTACTCTTTAATTAAAAACTATTTAAAGGCTTAATTTAGGGGATGTCTCTCTCATAATAAGACACATCTTCAATAAGTATTACCCCCCCAGGACTCAAACCTCACCTCTACATTATTGAAGGACTCCCCCAGTGAGATGTTGTCACTGAACAGGAAGCTGTCTTCAGTCAGAGAGGAAGTCGCGTCTCGATCCCCAGAGCCTCCCGGGAAAGGCTTGGAAGTCTCCAGCGGTGACGGCGTGCTGGGCATGCTGCCTGGCGTTTGGCTGCCACTCTCTGCTCCCTCATAGGCCTGCAGATGGGACAGATCCAGCATCAACCCGCCCGACTTCCCCACCACCCAGGGCTTGACGTGCAGCTGCGGCTCGGCGGACGCGGAGGAAGACGGCGTGTCAAGCAGCGAGATGACGTCCCCGTTCTCCATGCTGTCCATGGAGCGAGTGTCGCCTATGCTGAGCCGGTCGTCCTCCAGGCGGTCCAGGCGGCCCGTGCTCCCTGTGCGCCCTCTCCTCTCCAACGGCAGCTCCAGCCGATTGGTGCTGCTGCCGCTGGTGGGTCGGTTCAGGTCCAGGCTGCAGGTGCTGACAGTGTCTGCACTGCGCAGCGGCAAGGCGCCTTCGCCCCGGAGGTAGAGCCGCATCAGAGTGTCCTGCCAACACTGCTGACGAGAAATTTGGACGGCAGCGTCCTGTTGGGATTGTAGGAGTTGGTACACCTGAGAAAAAAGGGAAAGCACCTGTTCTTTAGCACTTATACAAACAATAACAAAGGGTCTGTTTGTTGTGATAGTAAAACACATCCGGTGTACCTCAGGGATCAATAATTAGGACCCTTCATATTTAGTTTTTTGTTATTTTCTAGGCCAGAGTTATACTAAGTAGAATTGCGTTGCGGTTCTGCTCACCCTGTTGGGATTCTACTTCGCATACCCCAATGTTTACTATACATCTGTGGACATTTGATGTCAACAAATCAACATGGTAACATCAGGTAGCAGTAACAAAGCCCTGAGCAATGTGAGTCTAAGCAAAGGATGTGTAAGTGAATAATGGATGAAGGGGGGATGAAAGGGAAGAGGAGGTATAGACAGTTGAAAGCCTCTGGCGATTCCAATCAATTGCTGGAACCTCGAGTCATTTCCCGTGTCGGCTGCTGATCAATAGAGATAATTAAAAGGGTGAGCGTTGGCAGGTTTGAGTGCGGGTGTTTCCTCACCCTTTTGCAGACGATGAGGCGTACTCTCGGTCCGGCCCGGTGAGTGAGCTGCACCAGAGATATCAGGTCTTTGTAGTTCACAACGTTATCTAGAGATTTCAAAACACACACACAGAGGTTTATTCAGCTTTAACTCAAATATATGTGATGTCTATACAAGGTAATATATGGAGTTAAATTATGGCAAATCTATCCCTCTCTGATCAATAACAACAATACAGGGCTCATAAAATTGATTTCATTAATTCGATTGAAAAAATAAAGAGGAAAAGAAGGAATAGCATACCTGTGTGGAGGACCTGGTTGAGGAGGCAGCGGATCAAAGTGGGAGTGATGTGGAGTTCAGAGAATAGCAGCGACAGGCCTCCATAACCCGCCTCCCTCAGCCGCAAGCGCTGCTTGTTCCTCTCGTAGACGCGGTCGCAGCGTAGCATGCGCTCAAACAGCTGAGAACAATTTTTAAAAAAGGGAGGAGTCAGTTTCTCTTTGAATGCACATATCTGTATGTTTGCATGGTGGCTAGCTAACTTAGATGCTTCGTCATGAAACAGGAAGTCAATGTTACTCCTCCATACAGGGCCTTGATTATTGCTGATACTAGGAAACCATTCACCCACCTTGAAGACGAGCTCTCTGAGTCTATCCGAGTGCTTGTTGTTGAGGAGGAGAGCGTAGCAGGAGTCTGCCGCGCCGGGTTCAAAGAGGAGCAGGAAGATCTGGTCCTTAGCTGGGCTGCTTTGGAGAAGGCTGAGCAGCAACTCCAGCAATCCACACAACTGCAACACACAGAATAACAAGACTGTGAAAGAGAGACGGATTCAGAGCAATGGTAAAAGGATTGTATTGACTGTATGCTCATAAAGTGTGATGTAAGCTCCCACATATAGTACAGCGGTGTAAGAGGATATGCAAAGTGACAGACAAATGAAAAAAGAGACGGGACCAAAAGAGGGAAAAAAGGGGGGATGAGGTGTGACAAGAGGAGGAAATGGATTTCACAGAACAGCTGACAGAAACAGAGTCCTGTGAAAGCCTCGTTTGAACAGGTGACGGACGCTTGAGGAAAACAGTCAAATGAAGGGGTTTGTTGCAGGAAACAAGTCGCTGGTGTATAATGCTTACGGGGAGGAAAATGTGTGATAATGCAGAGAAGCTGCCAGGCGGGGAAATGAACTGACAGCTTCCTGCTGTAAGTCTCAAAGGGACACATAATCCTGTAGTGAGAGGTCGTCTTATTTTACCATTACATCCTCAAATAGTAACAGTGGTTGGCCTTGAGCATTTGAAGAACATGAGTTACTTTCATTTCTTTGAAGTTAGCCGGACTGACCTGATCTTCATCCCCAATAGCAGCAATGTATCCCAGAATGCTGTGCATCTCCTCCTGCGACATGCCCTTACTGATGTAGTACTTAATAAGGCCGCACAGAGACGCACGGATGGTTCGAACGTCATCCTCACTCAGGTCGCCGTCTTTATTGATGTTCCTCCTGAAGCACAAAGAAGTAGAAACCGGTTTTAAGGAGAGAGAACACATGCTGGACAAACCCAATTCCCTGGACTGAGCACTGACCCGTAATAAAGGCGCACGGTGTCAAAAAGAAACTGAACGCCGTATCTTTTCCGGAACTGCTTCCTGTTATCCTTTATGACCGTGGACATGTACTGGATGTGACCTGCATTGGAAGAATACGACATTTGTTGAAACACACAACTCACACTGGCTCACACACACACATTAATAATCACACACATGGAGGTCTGACCTATGCGTAGAGGGAAGTCTCCTTTGTTCCAGATGTTGAAGTTGAACAGCAGATGCGTGTGGAGCTGCTGCAACAGGGCCTGGTGCTTCTCATATGTCACCTGCTCTATCAGGAGCTGCATGGCGACCAGGACGCTGACATCCACGTGACCTGTTGGGAGCTTAACACGTACAAAAATGATGGATTAGATTTGGTACTATTACTTTCATTTGCTTGTCCATTCCTATAGTTTTTTTTCAGTGGCCTTGTCCTCTTCCATAGTTTTATGACCAAATTTGTTCTCAAGATGAAGAAGGTATCTGAATGAGACCCAAAGAGCCCCCCCCACCCCCCCAAAAAACAGACCTAAAATGTGTTTATAAGTGTTATTTATCCCCTCTAAAACATGATGAGGCTTGTTAGCTAACATGCATATAGCAATGTCTGACACCTTTGATTTGCATGCACAAAGCAGATAAAGATAATACTGGAATGAGTAAACATTATCAGTTTATTTAGACTTGTAAGATCTGCAGGGTGTGGTTGGTTCACCAGCAGCAACATTTCCCTTTTATCTACGTCTCTGTGGGGGCTCTTATTTTCCTGTAGTGTGAATGTTAATTGTGAGGTATTTCCACCCCGAAACACAGCCGATAAAGAAACACTGAGACTGAGTAATGACTCAGACGGAGAGAACCAGACTGAAGACTGGGACAAAAGCTGTCTGAGGTCATTTGTTTTCACAGGGGGAGCTCCAGCTGAATTCATACTTCGCACACTATGTATGTCTCACTGTGCGGGCAATGCATTAAAAGCTATAAATGACTGTATGCTAGATTTAAAAATTAGCTTAAAGTCAGTCGTCTGGTTGAGGTTAATCCAGTTTAACTAGTAAAAGGAACAAAAGAGGCTTACGTTCTTTTTTTGCGTGGGTAAATATTATGTTGAGATTTGTGTGAGAATGGCAGGGCCCCAATTAAATAATGAGCATTGTTTTGAGGTTGCAAACTGCAGGGAGATGACCGGAATTGATGTTTCTGATTAACATTTTCTCTTGTTATAATGAAGAATAAACTTTAAACTAGTATACTGAGCGTATACGGTGCAAACAAGTCACCTTACTTATATTAAATATGTAAAAGAAGCTAGGATAAGGCAGAGACCTTTTGCAGTAGCGCTCCCAGTGTAGCCACCCCATGCGAGTGGAGCAGATTCTCCTGGTTGATCAGATGTCTCTGCAGGAAATGCTTCAGCACCAGCAGGAAGGTGGCCACGAGATTTTTCTCCAGGCGTGCCTCTGAAAGAAAAAATTACAATTCAAATTGATCTGACTAAGTTCCATTATTAATTTCACAATGAGAGGAAATACTCAACACACCTGATGATCTGTTCGATGGGAGGATGACCCAATCTCCATCGGCTGGCGTGGTCACATCAGGGGTGATGAAGTCCGACCCAGCAGCAGGATCATTGCCTTGTTGCTCCGGTGTCACAAGGGACAGCTGCTCCAGTATGGGGAAGAGCACGGGCAGGCCGCCTACACAGTTGATCATATCCTGCAACAGATGAGACGTCAATTTGTGTTTAAGTCTAGTCAATAAAGTTATCATGTTAGCATTAGCTGTATGCATCCTTACCTTGATATCCCAGTTGACGACTTTGTTCCCAGTCAGGCGTCCATGCAGCATGTTTGGGGACAGATCTAGACAGATGGGGTTCCTACACGCCTGTAGAGACATGGACCATGTTCATCACCTTTTACTTAGCAGGCATTGGTATTGGTACTAATACTGATATTGGTCTGTAGATCAGAATATTTGCTTTAAGTAGGGTCCCAGTTACCTTGGGTGAGTAGTGCAGAAGGAGTTTGGTTGAGAAATCACCCAGTTCTGATTCTTGGGTCTTGAATGGAGAGATACAGTTTGGACCTAGACAAAAAAAACACAAAAATGTAGCTGTCACACACATCCAGTTTCACTGTTGCTCCACTTCCTCTCTAACCTGTCCTCCCCTCTTACCAGCACCACAGATGGCTTTAACGTGGTTGGCCTGCAGAGGCTCGTGGAAGACCATGACGCTCCCAAGCTGGCCCTGCAAGGACGTAGGGCTTCCCCACTCGCTGTCCTGTGTCCCCGCAGAGATGAGCTTAGTGACTGACTCAGGTTTCCCCCCAAGGAGGCCTCCCCAGGTCTGCGGCGAGAGGATGCCACCCAATGAGGAGCGGGTGGTGGGGGTGGTAGCGGTGGAGAAGGGAGGGTCTGGGATTTGGGAAGGTGGTGGAGTGGTGGTTCGGTGACCCGCTGAGCCGATGCAACAGGAAATGAACGGCTGTAGATGGAAACAGGGTAAAATATTAAACTGGTTGATCTATGCGTTGGTGAATTCTCATGAAGACAGGTGTTGGTGTCAGTCTTACCTCGGTCATAGTGGGATACTTGAGTGGAGCGGACAGTTTCTGCTGTCCATCCACATAAATGCACACAAGACTCTGTCCAAACGGCCTCTTCCCTGGAACATGCACCACACCGATGCTATGCTGTAAACAGAAATTCAAGCAGAATTGAGCTCCTTTAATACTCTGCACTGCTGCTTTTAATTGGCCTCAAGACATTTAATTGCAAGGTGTTAATCTCTTAAATGTAGGGTGTTGCCAGTCTTGAGGATTTTCAGAATTTGTAACTTTCTTAAGTAGAGGTGAAAAGTTCAGGAACAGTCAGATTCATATTCTACGGCATTGGCTGCTCAAACTCACCCAGAGAGAGTCACAGAAGCAGTAGTCGGGCAGCATGACTGTGACGTACTCTTTTTTTGTGCATACAGCCACGACCAGGGTGCCCGCTGAGCTGATGAAGGCCTCGAACCCCGTCCCTCCAGGGGTGAAAAAGCTGCATGGGATGAAAAAACAATTTCCAGTTGAAATTTCTTTATTTTGTTCTGAGATTACAGACTTACAGGATTCTGACTTTAATCAAATGTTTTTGTTCCACTCGTCTCTCCTCTCACCTGTAGAGCTGCTTCCTCTTGTCCTTGCTTGGTGGGCCTAGCTGGTCCTGATCCAGTGACAACCAGGCGAGAAAGCTGAAAGCGGAGCCTGGCCAGCGCTGCACTGTTGGGACTACAATCCCTGCCATGCTTGGCGACAGATCAAAGTACTGCATTGCGCTCTCCAAGCCCTGCTTCCGTACCATGGCCAGGAGGGCTCTGAGAGCAGGACCTACATACGGGTGTGCTTGAGTGGACTCTGGAGGCCTGAGAAGGCGCAGGAGTCCCAACAGTTCCCTTGCACTCAAGGACTGGGAGCCCAGTGAGCCTACCAGTCCTAGAAGGCTCTCAGCGCAAGAGCGGTGTAAACGTTCGTGGCGGTCCAGCGCGGCCAGCGCTCGCATGACCATGGCGGCGTTGACGCAGGTGGCGCGGGTCTGGCGGTTGAGGCAGCTGAGGCGACGGAGCCAGTCGGCGGTGAAAAGCTGCAGCTCCGATGAGTCCAGCTCTGGGAGCCACTGGACCAGCAGCAGCAAGGGTTCCACGTTACTGATGCCCAGGAGCCCCACTGAGGTGTGCTCACCCTCCACAGCCTACAAGCAGACACACAGGGGATAATTAACCCGGATGCTGTACAGGCACAACGGATTACAGGGCCGCAAAGTCAATCAGGGTACCAAGAGAGTAAGCAGGACATCATAAACCTAATCTCAGGACCCATTTGATATTATCCGACAACTATTAACCCTCTGAAGTGACAGATAATCAGAGCTTCTGGTGCAATCAGAAGATGGATAGAATAAGTGAGGAGGGTAGCCTGAACAGAGCTAGTGTTCTCACCATGTTCATCAGCTCTTTGAGGAGGTGGCGTGACGGCTGGCCGAGTGACGTGAGAACTTCATACAGGTGATTGTAACCAATCCTCTCCTTGAACACCTCCTGCGTGTTTGGAAAAAAGGAACAAAAAACAGTCACTTCATGTCACCTGAGTCCAGAAAGAACCACAATGTGTATGTTTGAGACAGTGTTACCTTTGCAGCTGGTGATTTGTGCATCACTGTCGTCAGGGCTTTGATGGTGGCGACAGCGAGGGAGTCTAGCCTCCCTTGAAAGACCTGAGGAAGAATCAGAGTCATTAGTTACTTCCTGGATCGGTTCCTTTTTCTTATTGAGGGTAGCTGATTGGAATCAAGTCAAATCTCCTTTATTCCTGATGATGTTTCAGACTCTTTATCAAAGCATGCATCATCGGAGATCAATCTGCATTCATGTGTCATGATTTTTTAAGTCGTTGGATATAACATGCATCATTTGGGGGAACAAAGGGAGACTTGAGTTGATGCCTTGGAGTCAGATTTAATTTGTGTTCTCTTAGGCGCCCCGTTTCTACAGCAGGCTTTGCAGCACAGATATGAGAAGTGACGTCTTTCTGCTCCAGGTGAAGAAAGAAAGCTTTCAATAGATCTGACTGGAGCAGGAAGCTCTCAGAGCTTTGTGCAAACACCCACAAAAAAAAAAAAGAAAAAAAGAATCTCACTCTTATTCCCTCATGAAGACAAACATCCACAAAAAAAAAACATGCATGCAACCCATTAAGCCAAACAGTGCAAAAAATAAACACAAACACATCTCCGTCCAGCTCCGTCCTGCTCGTGTTAGCGTACAACACCTACAAAAGAGTCTCGGACCAGCTGGAGAGGGAATGTGGCGAAGGAATTAAACATCATCCTCACTGGATTCAAACCACTGAGCCCTGTTAGGACAAACACCACGCCAAATGTGACAGCATTCCAGTTGAACCCAAAGTTAACCGCAGAAACCAGGACAATGTGGAAAGGCGGGGAGGTTGCAGGTGGGCCGTGAGTGGTGTGAGGAAACTCAAAGTGGCGATTAAATGGATGAAATGAGAGCAGTGAGCAAATGGGTCACTCCACAGCAAGACTGAGAATTGTTACGCAAATAAGCCGCAAATAACTTCTAGATTTGGAGCTCAGGTTTTGGTGAGTCTCTTTTACATTAACTTTCATCAACTGGTGGCTAGAAACCTGCCAAGCAGGTTGCAGCATCCCCCCCACTGCATCAGGTTGCAGCTGCACGACAACAAAGGCGCACTAGCGTCCCCGTCTACACACTGGTTCATCCACCTGTGTTCACATTGTTGGGATCAATGGAGGGATTATACCTGATAAAGGAAGCTCTGTGGATAAAAGTGCAAAGAGGAGAATGGGAGCCGGTTTATTCAGAGAGGAACAAGTGAGCTTTTATGAGCACCGGAGATGCTTCGAGGAACTTGGTGTTGTTAAAAGACAGACCTCAGGCTAGACTGGGTACTTGAACAGCGGGCGTTTTTCTCAGAGCTTAAAATTCACTGCATTATAAGTTCCTGTAGCTGTCAGAATAAAACTTGAAACTTAGAGTTCAGAAGCTAAAAGCTAACCTGTTTAACCATAGACTGTAAAAAAACATGGATGCAGCTGCAATGACGTCACCCACTGGTTTCTGAAGAGGCAAACGAAGCCCAAAGACGGTTGGGCGCCATATTGGAAATGGTCACTCAACCACATTACATACTCATCTCTGAAATTAGGTTTATACTTCAGTGCCCACTCTATGCAGTAGCTTTGTTCCTACACACCTAGCCTAACGGGCATCTCCTTAAAAATTAAGCTATGCATCAAAACCCTGTGAATGCAAGTTGTTCCCCTTGGTTTGCTCACAGTATTCATAAAAATGTCTGACTATTCCTTTAAAAAAGAAGCCAATATCCTTAAAGAAGGTTAAAAACATTCACACCACAAACACGGTGGTGTAATATGTTGTTGGAATCTGTTAAATAAACTACACAGTGTTGCCTGCCAGCTCTCTATCAGCTCTATGCCTCTGTGTGCTTTCTGTTTCGACCTGATCCCATTACGAATAATTATGTGACCCAGAGCATTGTGGGTGTCTTGCTGTGGAGTGGCTTAATGCTCCAGGGAGGGGGATGTGATGAGACTTTGCAGCAGGTGATGGCAAAGTGCAGGTGAGTGGATGGTGGTGGTGGTGGTGGTGGTGAGGGGAAGGAGTCAGGGGGTCTTTTTCTCGGCGGTACCTGAGTGTCCCTCTCTCCTGTCAGTAACCTGTTGTTGGTTATATCTTTCTGGTCCTTGTCTGCCGCCGTGCACCTAGCGTTTACCAGCTGACACACACACAACAGGCAACATGTCAACAGGGCATGTGGGGAGGTGGAGAGAAAGAGAAAATGGGGACAAAAAGAAGAAGAGGGGGGGGGCAGAGGATTGGTGCCAAAGGGGAGGAGAGATGTTGTAAGTGGGAGTGAGAGGTTAGAAGCCGGGACCCCTCGGCAGGGGGGTTGCTGTGAGGAGGTGTGTGGTGATCCAGCCTTGCTGTGGGGAGGCAAACATGCAAGGTGGGCAAAATGCTGGACTTTAAAGAGGACTTAAGGAGGTCTGTTTGTGGGGTTGTACGAGGTGAATCAGGCCATCACTTTGTACTTAAATATGAACAATAATAATACTTAAACAGAGACAATCTGATATAAAGGCCTGCCTCTAGTAAAGGCCTGCCTCTAATAAAGGCCTACCTCTACTAAAGGTCTGCTTCTTATAAAGGCCTGCCTCTACTAAAGGCCTGCCTCTAATACAGGCCTGCTTCTTATAAAGGCCTGCCTCTGATAAAGGCCTGCTTCTTATAAAGGCCTGCCTCTGATAAAGGCCTGCTTCTTATAAAGGCCTGCCTCTAATAAAGGCCTGCTTCTTATAAATGCGTGTAGCTGAAGCAAATTAAGGTTTATATTTGAGGATTTACAGTATGTCAAAGATCAAGTGAGCCCCCAAACTTCTACCTGGATTCATTGCCAACACCTGAGTAGGTAGAATCCTCATGTGTCAAACTCTCTATATAAGTAACCTCAGTCTCTTTCAATGCAAATTGGTTTATTTTTGGCACTTTGATCTCCTCCTATCCATCAGCGTAGACAATCCTAGCTCACTAGCAAGGATGATGTCATGCAGGGCAACATGTGGACAACTATTACAGGGAACATTTTAAAGCACTGTTCTTCAGCCTCATCAAAAACATTGCTACTTCCTCTTGTCTCAAGGTGTAAACACTTTAAATGTTGGGACTGATGATGTCTTAAAAAGTATTAAAAACCTCTCCATAAATAGAGACAGCAGAGGGAAAACAAATGTATACCGGGAGGTGTCTTAATAATATAAGACAACAGCTTAGAGCAGCTTTAGGATCTTGTTGCATCAGACTCCAGAAATGTTCGAGCGTAACTCAGGGAGTTATTACAAAGGGAATTAATGTTCAGTTTGACCCAGATTTGAGCCGTAGAAGAAATATATTTAACACTCAGTTTTGTCTTGAAGTTATATTTAGAATGGAAGGACTCGTACTGGTACCTTGCTGTTCTGCAGCAGTCGTGTCAGATGCTCAAAACAGTTACTGTTGAGGAAGATGGCTTGTAGAACTGGCCTGTCTGAGCACAGGAACATGTCCCTGATGGTGTCTGAGAGATGGAAACCAGGAGGCAAACCATGATTCAGCAGATAATGCTTCCTTAAAAATATCCAATGTTACAAATTTGTGTTTTTAAAGCCTTACCTAGCATATTTACTTGCAGCGCCACAAATCTGCTCTCCCAGTGGCGCCCAAGAGTTGGCACTCGGACCTTAGCTTGTTGCTGTTGCTGCTGCTGCTGCTGCTGTTTTGCAGCAACCACAGCCGCCGGGTCCGAGTTGAGCAGCTTGAAGTAATTTTCCAGCACCGAGGCGATTTCCACCTGCCGCTGGTCGGAGCTGGAGGCGAGGAGTCGCTGCACCACCTCCCGCAGGCAGCCCAGGGTGAGCACAGCCTTACGGTCGGGGGCCTCGCTGTCCCAGTCCTCGCCCTCGTCCGTGGAGCAGCTGCCAGTGGAGCAGTCGGCAAGCACCCGCATCAACACCTCCATGGTGGCCGGGGAGATGGCGAGGAGAGCGTTTCTCTGGAGGAATGGAAGCAGGGAGAGTTTGTTGAGATAAGGGAGGAATGTACTTGGATTAGTCACAGCATGAGAGGACCTCAGAGAGAGGAGGGGAATAACAGTCACAGGACTGCACCTGAATGAGTGCTCCTGCCTCATCAGTGTCAGAATCTGTGACATTTTCTATTCGTTTTTCTGTGAAGGAGCTGCTGCAGTGCTCCCTTAACAGGATGGGTGTCTCACGTTTCCATTGCTGCTTTATTATTGCTCCTCTTTCCAAAGGAGGGTTTAATCGTGCCAACACATAAACACTAAAAGGAATGGCACAGCTGCTAAAGACTTCAAACTCTCATTAACTCCATTATATAAAAGCCACCACAGAACTTGTTAACATTTGTTGCTTTTATAACTCTAATTTTCAACTTTTAAGAGGTGGTATGGACACATCAAGGGGATCAAATCTGTGACTTTACAGAGGCTTACCTGGTCACCAGCGACTATGGCTCCAAACAGGTGCAGTAAGCAGCATTTCAGACTCTCCTTCAGGTGCTCACTCTCCTGGAAGCACTCTGTAACCACAGGACACACAAACACAGTTGTTGGTTTGGTCAGTTGGTGTGATGTCAGCTATGCAAATACAGCAAAAACAAAGCCAGGGAGAACCGTTGGTGCGCCTGTAATTTTGTCTGTATACAAAGCGCACACATGAACACACCTTTATCTCCAAAAACTCTCTCGTGGCCACACTCACAAGCTAAATGAAATCTGCACACTAGATAAGATAGTAAGGACACAGTGCACAAACATAGACAGGGAGGCATGCGGTGGCCCTGTCAGCGACCTCCAGGTCATGGTGGTCCAAGTCATCCATTAACTTATCTGTCAACACGATCGGGGGGAAGAAGTCGGACACTCTCGGCACAGTGATATCTGTTTTCTTATCCTAAAAGTGTCTCAAAAATGTGAAAGAGCATCAACTTTCTCCTCTTGTCCGTCAAGTTAGGCCTCCCCGTATCACATTTACTGCCAAACCACAGCAGCCACACACCAGACGTGGGACAAGAAAGGAGGTTTTTGTTCAAAATGGCCGCCGGCTGAAGTGGCCTGACAGACACAGCTCGCAAATCGGCTCATCTCAGCGCCTGGCAAACGGGAACGCGGACTACAAAGAGCGGATTCAAGCGGACCCAGAGGGGACAGAAGAAGAGGAAGAGGAGGAGGAGGCGGGTGAGAGTAAGAGAGAGCGGCGGCATGGAAGCACTTAGAAATAAGATGGTAGAGGAAGAAATGAAAGGAGAGGACAATAGGGAAGAAGCTGTGCTGTAATCACGGGCTCTTGACGGAGAGCAGGAGTGGCCTAGTGGCATGGAGCGACCGTAAAGAGAGCGAGCCTTACTAACGAAAACAACAAAGCAGCAACATTATTCGGACTGTTTCATAGAAGAAGAAAGCTGATAGATCTTTTAAAACAATTCTTGTGAGCGAGGTTCATGGTGTGTGTCTCTGCTCTGCTCTCCATCACAACTGAAGACCTCACAAACGCCCAACGAAACGAAACGGACACATGTTGCGTTTTTTACAAAGGAAAGAGGTTGGGACTGAGGGGTAGAGTTAATAACGAGACACCTACGGTAAAAGAAAGGAACAAATTCAACCGTGAGCGGAGCTGCCTTGTACTTCTGTCTGCTTCTTTCCACCGTGCCCAGCTGCTCCCTGAAGAAAAACACACACAAACACTATTCAGGAAGAGCAGGGACATGAAAAACAAGCAAATCCATCTTTTTTTTTGCATCCAATGTTCTTTTAAAACTTTGAATGTGAGTGTAAGTCATGTCGGTGTAAAGCAAATGTCACGCTAGCTGCTGGATCATTCTTACCCGCAGGTTCGATGCCTCCAGTTGCGGTACGGGTCATACAGGCTCTCGCAGAAAGCCAGCGCATGACGGACGAACTCCTCCGCCTGACTCTGGTCCACCATCTCCTTCTCTTTGGTCTTGCTCTTTAGCTGTAACGCAAAACACACATTAATAAGTATGTTGTTTATACCTATGATTCTATCTCTGTTGTAGACCGCTGCTATCACATTAAGGTGAGAAGGGAGAAGTCAGACCTGCTGAATGTAGAGAGTTGTCATTGTGATGATGTGGTTGATGTAAGAGCAAGTGCCGATCTCCTCCACATTGGACATGTTCCTTTAAGAGACACCCGATCATCCACACACACACAAAAACAAACAGACAGAAAAGTTGACCATTAGCTTTCCAGTACAAGCCCTCCCGCGACTCACAGGTCACAATCTTGTCTTTGGATGTAATTAGCTGTGCTATTTGCGTGCGCTATCCTGTCCAGACCTGCAGATGATGATAAGGAACTTGAGCAGCAGCAGAGCCAGGTTTTGCTGCTCGGGCTCCAGGCCATCGGAGGCTTTCTGGACGCACTGCAGCAGCTGGTGGCGCAAAACCTGCAGGATGTTGTCTGGGAGGAGCGTCAACACCGGGGGGACCTCCTCTGGCCTGGTGGTACGGGAGAATCACAATGAAGGAGAAGAAGAAGAAGAAGGGTTATGATAAGAAATCTTTATCAGATAGGAAGAGGGGTTTATTAAACATGAGGCTTGTGAAAATCACATAGGGGCTCTTTAAATGAAGCCCTTTATCATAGAGGTTAATCCTAGTAGATATACACAAGGGCAATGTGAAGGAGCAGGTGCTGCTCTGCTTTCTCTCAATCAATCAAACACACACACACACACACACACACGCCTGGTGCACTGAGGCACTAATTCCTTGGAAACACACCATGTTTGCTGCACTGCTCATGAGAGAGAGAGGGAGGGAAAGAGAGAGAGTGTGTAGCAAGACCAATGCAATGAGTGTCAGTGGGAAAGCAGCACAGATGTGACAGCTGCAGAGAGGGAAGGAGGAGGAGCGGAGGAGAGGAAAATTAGGAGAAGACAGAGGACAAAAGGCGACGAGACAGCAGAGAGGATGATGAAAGGAGGCAGAGAAGAAGCAGGCGAGGGAGGATGAGAGATTTAGCCGCCCATACTCCTCTAGTTCCGCTCCACCGTCTCACATGGCCCTCTCTCTCTATCCTGAAATGTGACTTATTATCGGATTTACGGCTCGAATTCACCTTCATACTTCGACACATATCAGAGCATCACCTGCAACATAGCGTGACCACTCATAAGGCACAAAGGCATGCTGTTTTAGCCGGGCTATTTTGGGGTTGTGTTGTGATAAGCAGGGACGGTATGTGGTCATGCTGAGGGTGACGTCTGATGAAGACAACAGTATGTCTGTATTGTTAAAGTCAATTGATGGGACTGTTTAATTATGCTAAGTGACATATAGTGAGCCTTAAATAAGAACATCCTAAAAACCTAGCTAAAAGTAGAGTACCTAATGGAAAATAGTAAGCTAAAAATAATGGATAACCCTTGAATATGCTAGCTAGCTGTTAAAATAGGTTAAAAGTAATGGGTAAAATGTTAAAATTGTTGGTTAAATGGTGAAATATCAGACTCAAGGAGTAGTTGCAGTCCCAGAAAGTTACCTTGTAGGTGGCTTTTCAAAGTCCACGTCCAGGCATCGTTCATAGGAGCTGATGAAAATCTCCAGCCATAGCTTCAAGTAGTCTGGATCCCTCTGAGAAGATAAGATAGAGACGAGAGTTAGACTACAGTTGACAGTACTTTAATTTAAAAATGGCGGACAGCTGACAGGTCTATTGATTCTGCAATGTATTGAATTGTGTGTGTGTGTGTGTGTGTGTGTGTGTGTGTGTGTGTGTGTGCACATGTCTTAAGACTTAAAGACAACAACAGGACTATATATAACCAGCAAAATCCACTAAAATAAATCTGTGTATGTCAAAGATGACTGTACAGAAACTAATATTATGGGTTACTGAGCTGGTATGTGGCACATGTGAGAGCAGGAATGACTCACGTGGGTGTGTGTGTATCTTATCATTTCTAGACATAAAAGCCACAACATGCACCTGTCTACGTGTGAAACTGGTCCGGCTACATTCATAAAGGGGAAGTTTCTAGCAGCTGGCTGATCAACATTTCCTAAATTCCTGGAACAAAGCCTAGCGAAGGATGGGAACATCGGTCGCAGAGGAAGGCTGGCTTTTGCTTTGCCTGCAGGGTCAGATCCACAGGAACAAAACTGGAAAATGCTTGACATGGAAGTCCACATGGCAAGACTTAAAACTGGAGGAGCTTGGAACCTGGGGCTATAAATAAAGACATGTGGTGATGCTGGAGTCTAAAATGTTACTTTTGTCTTATAAATATGGATTTTTTTTACAGTTCAACATTAAATTATGTTTACAAGCTCTGTTTATCTCAATTATTACTACTGATTACTCATTGTATCTACATGTATTGAGCCAAGCCATCACCACAAATGGATCTGACCTCACCACAAAGAACAAATGTAATGTCATGTTGTCTCTCGCTACAACTAGCATAATTAATGGGTGTGTGCTGTACGAATGACTGGACGTTGTACAGCTACATTTACTACTGTAGGGACGATGTCATCATTCTGCTCAACCAATCAAATTGACAGCAGCTTAGATAGCGCCATTAATACTTGGGACACGAGTAATCACTTCCCCACAACCCCCCCAGAACATCCTGTCATAAGGACTTTGGGCCATCTGGAGGGTGTGAATGAGCAATCTAGGTCAAGGAGGGCTGAGGAGGTGATAGACTAGAATACTATAACATAGTGTATTGTGCATTTGAGAGTACCCCCCTTTCATACAGGATCTGTGATAGTGTTGGGTATTTTGAGACTCTGTTGACAGGAAGCTAAGGGTTTACTTTCAGTGAATGTGTCAGAGGTGTATTCATAAAATATGTCCATAAGTGTGAGCGCAACAGATTAGTGAGCATTGTAATCCCTAAATCCAACACCACCTTGGTTCAAAGACAGATGCAATATTTTAATGCCAACCTAATACCAGTTAAATAATCCACAGCCAAGCTAGTAGAAGAAGCACTAAACTCAAAATCTTACCAAGTGAAATTGTCTCATTTTTACTCAATGTTTCTTCTCCCACTTGATTTAAGATAAACCCACTTAACGAGTAACATTTGAGCAATATAGAGCGAGTGCAAAATCTATTTTTGAGTGAAAAAATACTAATTGTTATCATTCCTGTCTTATTCTGAGACACTAAGCTTTAAAATACTGGTTAAATATTGCTTAAAATAAGTTTTCCCTGCTAATCTTAAGATCACAGTTTTCTAAATATTACATCCTATTTTAAGAAATCTTACCAAGCAAATTTCACTTATTTCAAGGTAAAAGTACCTTAAAATAAGTTTTCTTTTCTTGTTTTTGGAGGGGCATTTTTTCCAGTGAAGATGAAAACATCCCATCATGCTAATACCAGACAAACAGGAAGCCACAGAAATTTACCCAAAAAAATGTATGCCATTTCCTATGAAGCTATTACTTTAATGCCAAAGAATCTGCAGATTAGGGCTTGAATCTAAAAAAAAAAAAGGAAAAAACACGACTGGAAAGAATTGGGTTTTCTGAGGATAGCAAGGCGAGCCATCTGGCTACAGAGTGGGAGAGGGGCTGAAAGGCTCGCTGCTTCTGTCTGCGTGTCAGAGTGGGAACCAGCCAGAACGGGGCAGGAAAAGCCTGTGCTTTGCTAGTCCTATGAAGTCACCAGGACGAGCCTGGGATGCTGGCTTCTCTGTGTGTGTGAGAGAGAGAGAGGGAGTCGGGGGGGGGAGAGACAAGAAAGGGGGCGAGAGACGTTCGGACTGAGTCAGCAACAGCCACGGGTGAATGTGGAAAAATAACATGTGGAGTGTGCTGTGTAACGTCAGGAACTTTATAAGATCAACACAAGCAATGAAGAACGTAGAAGCTCATCATGCATGTTAATAACACCACCAGATAATAAGATGATGATTGAAGTGGTCTCAAGTGACTGGGCATGCTAGAAGCAGGGAGTGAATGACAGAGTGTGTGTGTGTGTGTGTGTGTGTGTGTGAAAGAATGCCCTCTTTTAGGCCGCAGCTTGTGAGCACAGATGCCCATTGAGGGTTTGGACTGAGGCAGGCAGGCAGGCGGGGACACACCCTGCCCTCCGTGGTGGTTCTGTTTATCCCCGGCCTTCATCACCAGCCTGACGTGGACACGCAAAATGATACGAACGCACGCAGGAATCCTAACTCAACAACAGCCACCTTGTCCTTACTCGTAACAACCACCTTGTGTCTCTCTGAGTCCATCAAACTGGTCCCACAAGAAGCTCACATGCCTCTCCCATATATCCATTATCTTATTAGCTCCTCTGCCGAGCTGCTACATGACATTTCTGATGGCGTATTGAAGCTAACCTCTGTTAAGCTAACAAGGTCACAGATCAATACACTTGATTCTTGAAATTGAGATCGCAGCTGACTCACAGAGGGGACTCAAGTGGGCTAGTCTGGGCTGTATAGAGGAATCCACCACACTGAGAGACAGGAGGGACGGGGAGGACTCTGCTGCTTGTGCTGACTCTATAGAAATCAACGTAGCAACAACAACAACAACAACAACAACAACGTCCTTTCTCTGACAGATTGATTCGACATGACGTGTGATCAGTTTGCCTCTGGGGTTGGTCATATTAGTGAAAGTTAATAACCGTCGTCAGGGGGTTTGGACCAATCAGAATCAAGCATCTTACACAGGCGGAAGATGAGTAAGTATGCACAGGGAGAAGAAGACAAATAAAGAGTTATGACTCTAATAAAACAATTACAACCGACATAAGCTGATTATGTCATTACATCTGTGGCTCCACAACAGCCCTGCATGCATTTTCAGCTGACTCAAAAGGATGATGGTGCAAATACTGACGCAAACACACTACTTGATTGATCTGTTAAGAGTTGCGTTATGTCGTGCAGCCGCACAGAGTTGCAGCTCAGCATGACCCCGCCCCTCCAGACAGGCGTGGTCTGCCAGCTGCAGCCGTCGCCTAAGGGTGGCTGCTTGCTGTGCTGTGCTGTGCTGTAGTTTGGGCGGATGACCTGGTTGGGTGGAAGTGGCATGGAGTCATTGCAACCACAATGTTTAAAGGGCCCCCCTCCCTGTGGGTTTTAAAAGGCGGCTGTGGTCCGCCTGTTCCCTGCATGATCATCGCAGCCCGACATCACTCGTACCCACCAGTCGGTGACGCCTCCTATGGTTGTGATGTCACGGCCATGGGTGTATTTTAAGAGGCGAGTGGGAGGGGTTAAAACCGCATGCTTGATACACAATGTCAGTGACATCAGTGTTATTCCAGAGATATTCACAGCACAGAGAAATGAGACGCAAGAAGGGGAATAAAGTAAGCAGTGCAGAGATAGAAAGCTAGCCTAAGGGGACAAACTTTGCATACTTAACTAAAGCCTGGGTGTGTGAGCCTGCGTGACTGTGTGTGTGTGCGACAACTGAGATTAGACTGCAACAAGCAAACAAGCAACACAGCCGTGAAAAAGACCTGAGTAATCCACCCGAGCAAATAAGTGAAACCACGGCACTTTCTCCTCTCTTCAGTCTTTTTCCCCTCCTCTCTCTCCATTTCTCTTTTCCTCCACCGTATCCTGACTCCCAGAAGTGCAGCGGTTTATGCAAATGATTGTCATTTCCAGTCAGAAATTGCTCATCAAGCAGGCTAGGGTGGGGTGACACCTCTGTATATCTGAGGACTGAAGCCACTGACTGGTGAACTGATGCCCCTGGCTGTTGAGGCATGTTCCCTGCGGTTGGGGAATTAAAAGGGCTTCTCTGCAGCAGACAAAGGCTTTAAGAGAGTCACCAGAAGTATCCACTTTCCCTTGCGTTGTTGCCGTTATGTACCAGCGGGCAACCAGCGGCTCCTTGTTGCTCGGGGGGGAAAACACGCTGGCACGAACCAATGGCAGGCAGCTAAAAGGATTGCTGGTTACATAACACTCTTAGTGTTGTCTGTGACCTCTCGGTCCGCTGTGGCTCAGAGAAACAAGCTGGACTCAGCCTCTGCTGGCACAGTAGAGTCTAATAATAATAATAAATAAGACAATAAATAATAAAGATAAGTAATATTGATTCTAAAAATAAACACTGAGGCTTTATGTCGTTAGCTCACATTGTGTCCACGCGCTAAGCCTGTTTTGAGGGTTTGCTGTTTTTAACATGAGCAGAATAATCCATGGGGATGTGGTCCCCCCCCCCTAAACTAAACGCACTTCTCACCAACCATTTCCTCAACTCTGGAGTTCAAAGGGAGTTTACTTTCAGTATTACTTTAATGTCCCTCAGTTACACCCTTTTGTTTATTAATACAGGACATGTTTACTTCCTTTATTGACAGTTCACTTTTTCATGGCTGGTCAGAGTCTGCTTTAAATGCTGGATGATTTCCTTAAAGGACGAGTACAAAGCTCTAACATGTTGTGAGAGGAACAGAAAACCAAAGTCAAAGAACAACAACATCCAAATGAAATAACATCCATCAGCTATCCAAGTATCTTGTAATTGTGGTTACCCCCGCAGCAGCCCGACTCCCACACACTCCTCAACACCGACTGAGGCCCCAGCTGCTCACCCAGCAGTCTGTGACCTCGTCATCAATATGTGAACAGCTGTATCTGCAACTCGGTCTCCAATTATCTTTTCAAAACGCTCAGACATTAATTCAAGCTTCACACGTCTGTTTAAATATTAACCTGTTTCCTTTTTGAGCACCAGGAACTGGACGACAGTCAGGTGGATTATTATAATAACGCACTGTATGTGGAGATAAGACGAGGCATCTGATGTGTGCCTGACAGAGCAGGTAGAGCTGGTTCTCTTAATGCCACCGGTGGCTTGTAATGCCGAGCGTCTACTGTCAACATCCGATCGGGAGTGAGTGTTAACCTCTGACATAGAAGGCAGAGATGTCTCTGCTGTTTTGTCAATCATTAAACAGAATGATGTCACGAGAGAGCTAAGATGAAGTCCTCTACCTGGACAATAACACCAAGTTTTATAGGCGAGGTCATTACCATGATTTTACAGAGGGGCTAAACCTCAGTGCTAGATTAAATTCAAACATTAAAATGCTAACATCATACAAGAGTTAGTTCTGACCAAGCAATCTGATTGGATAAAAGGGGCCTTCCACAAGTGAGAATGAGGCATGCTGTCTGAATAATCATCCAGTGACTGGGATGCTAGTTTTAGCTCAGCTGGTAGAGCAGGCGCCTCATGTACAGAGGCTACATGTAGTCGCACTACATACAGGATTGCATGAATTGGTTGCAAGTCGCTCCCCCTCGCTCTCCCCTTCTTACCGTCTCTCCTTAACTGTCCCAACAATTAAAGGCAAAAAATTCCCAATTTTGTCTTTAACTAGCACTAGTAGCACATTACCAATAAAACCAGTGATAACTTATAACCAGGGATGGGTAGTGCACATTGTTCTGGTTGGCGCTACAAGGAGAGGTGTCGTGGAGCGTGACATCGATCATAATAACATCTTCTTGTTCTGGAGTTTTCCCACAATGCTGCTCATGTTTGCATTTATATTTCTTGACCAAGGACTGGCGCAATTATGTTTGAGATGTATTATGTGAGCGTCCTCCATGAGTGGTGACGTAATTGTAAAGATAATTTAGATTTTTGAACATTTGTTCAGCTCAGAAGTCAACCAGACAAGCAGTGTGGGGCTTATTGATTCTATAGTAAGAGCATACAGTCGTTCTAACATGCGGCTCCCTTGCACAGGGTAAGATAAGAAAATCGTTGTGCTGTGTTGAGACAATAAGAGGCTGAGAAGGGGAGCTGAGGACTGAGGTTGCTTGTGAGGAAATTAACCCTTTGAGGGAACACAGAGGGGTCTCACCAGCATTCTTCATGCGATTACAGCCACGTGACTGCAGGTTCGCCTTACACAGCAACCTTTTCATGCACGTACATACACACTCCTCCCGGATTTTGCACGCATACATATTTAAATGCCTCCCCTCTCTGCGACTCTTCTGCTTCATGCAGGGAGAAATATTGCCTCAGTGGACTCTGGCTCGCAGCCAGCATGAAATGAAATGATTTGTCCTTACTGCATGATGCTCAGTCAATGCAAACACATTCTCCTGCAAGAGCAACTGCAACGCTTGCAGCAACTGCCGGCATTTTCACAAGTCATTGTGACAGGAGTGTGCGGGAACCGGTGTGTCCAACTTCTGTTTTGCACACCACAATGCAGGAAGTATTTGTGGCTTTCATGCTTCACTTCTCAGGTCGGGGGGGGGGGGGATTATTCCATGTCATGTCCCAAACTTGCGGGAAAGAGCTTTACTTTCAGGGAGAGAATGCATCAGAGAGGGGATGTGTAACGTGTGTGTTGCTGCCAGGGATTATTTAAGAGTGTGACTGCAGCCAGGCTCACGTGAGGAGCGGCTCAGGCGGGCCGTTTTGATTGGACAGCGGGACGTGCGCATGCTTTATCGCCAAGTGAATTAAATGGAGCTAACAGCTGACTCAAGGGTGCTGTGTCTACTAGAGGCAGATCCATTCATCTTGACTGCAAAACCAACGCTACATGCACTGCAGCATAGCGTTGGTTTTAGAGCCGGACATGGTTGAACTAGTGTGTCATTTGGAAGGGGCCAGAATTTTCAGAAATGCCACATATTTGGAATTTAGCATCCTTCGCCACTGCTGCAGAGAAACTACCTGCAATACCTTCACGTTGCATAAGTTCTCTGTGACTTTATAATTTATTCATGCGCCTTGTGTGTTTCCCTGCCAATGAATTCTTCAGGGTCTGCAGGCAATTTCATTAGACTGGAGTGTTTTAGAGTCCTACGATGTTTATGTTGTCTTTAGAGGCTTTTGCACCCCAAAAAGACGACATAAACAACGACGTTAAAGGTATTTTTAGGATGTTTTTGCCTCCAGGAAATGTGGGGAGTGGAGAGTGGGGGAGGACATGGTTGAGAGTTGAATTGAACCTGCAACCTAGGCCAACAGTGCCCCAAACAATGGCATTAAGTAGCTCCTGGCATTAGGTTTGAAATGGCGTCCTTGTCCTATTTGGAGCTACCTGTCTGCAAGTACAGATATGCTCTGTTTGTTATCAAAAGCAGCCACTAACGCCAGACTTCCTACTTTTAAATGCCACTTGCAAGTGGGCGCTTTGCCATGGAGGAAATGTCATCACATCCCACTGCCTATTACTTCTACCTGATGACATTTCCCTCACACAAAGCAGCCACAGTTACAGTTTGATGTGCATCATACCTTAGTGCAGTAGAGCATCATACCTTAGTGCAGTAGAGCATCCAGACTTCATAGAGCCTCTCCTTGGATGCCATGGTGCCAGGCTGTAGTGTCCGCCGAGGTCACTTCCCTGGATGCTTCATGGTTCCCAGTCATGCATCTTCTCCTGGAGTCCAGTGCTCAAAGGCATGCTTTCAAAAAAAAAGGGGGAATACTCCTTTAAAGATGCAAAAAGTAGATGTAGTGAGAGTGTGCAGAGATTATTCCATGTTGGATGAGCTGGGTAGTCCAAGAGGGGGATCCGTGCAGCTGGGCCTTCTTCTGGGGGGGTAGTCCTAGTCCTGTTGATGATAACAACACAGAGAATGAGGTGTTACGGATGTTTTTGTCACGGTCAGAAAGAATGCCGAAAGTAGCTGTGAGGCAGTGCTGGGTTAACACGGCAAAACACACACCATTAATAATGTCTGCTTCTGTTATGGGCTCTAAAAATAAGCTCGTCCGTCACGCGACAGCACTACAACCCCTCAGGTTATCCTCCGCGAGCCTTCCTCTATCACTCGACCTTACCTGACCAAGCTAGCTTCAAGCTAGCTGTCAAAAAAAAGAAGCATATTTCTGTTTCTCAGCCTCCTCCTCCTCATGTGACAGAAACGCCTCTTCCACGCGAGCCCACCCGGCTACTTCCCCCTCATATGTGACTATTTAAATTCATAGGTACCTTAAAAAAGATGGACCAGAACCGTGGACTCACGGAAGACCACTCACCTGGGTAACGAAACGTCCAACTGTCACTGACGCCGTCTGCAGAGTTGTTGTGAATGCGTCAAGCTAGCGAGAACAGAACCACGAATACAAGCAGAGCCACTTCCGGCTCATTCATTTCGAAATAAGACAGACAAAGCAATTGCACACGCTATGCGCATACGTTTATATCAAGCTAAATAACTCATTACATAAAATACATCACTGAGTGACATAAAGTGACATTTAACCCCACGTATATTACATTTAAACTGCATCTCGCTATATAACGGACTTTTATTTTGGTGAGCAAACCGGAAATACAGTACAGTGCACTGCATTAACACCACCTGAGTGAAATACCACAGTTTAAAGCTTCATTTTCTGAACAACACACGTGTATTTCATGACTCATTACAATAAATTACCTGTCCCTGCATGTTTATAATAATACTCGGTGTTTTTGCGACAGCTGTACCCACTTTACTTCACGTTGTCGACGTGGTTGTTAAGGGCTGGGCTTTGCAGAGCTGTTTGTTTTAATGTTGTGTTGCCACCTTGTGGGTGGAAGTGAGCAAGAATCAGTGAAGGTGTGTGTGTGTTTTTGAGTGCAAATACCATTATATGTTTATTCTTACAAATACTAATTTATGTATATATATTTTTTATATATTTACTGATGCATTGTGGGAAACTGCCCCTCCAATTCAACACAGGGCAGGTGAGAGAGGGGATCCATCTCCCAGTGCAGGTGTTGCACTGGGAGATGGATATTTGATTTGTTTTTATAACATGCACCTTCAGGAGCAGCACTTCTAATTTCATTGGACACCTGACAATGACAAATAAAGTCTATTCCATTCATGTTTCTGGACTCACCTGCAGCCCATCAAGTAAGAGGTGACAGAAGGAGCTCCTCCACGGCATGGGAAGGGGACTCTCATGCATTAGGGTCACACAGGTCTCTCATTTTTTAGTTAATGATGTAATACATTGTTTGAAATTAAAGTATATCAACTAATAGTCTCTCCACTTTTGTTATTTTCACTCATTTTTATTTGCAAATACAGATTTTCAGGCGTGTACATAGAAAGGAGGCAAAGACAGTTAAAGCAAAAGTCTTGTAGCCTAACGATGGTTTAAGCTGCCTAAAATATAAAGCTTTAATAACATACATGTGCCCATATTCCTCTCAGTAGGTCGTATTTACATATGATTAACATACATCAAAACAGGCTTTAGTGAAAACGTTGTTGGCACCTACAAGTTACACCCACAGATCGCATACCTACTGCAAAAGCTAAGCTATAAGTGCTAATGTTGGAAAAAAAAACGGAATGTGTGCAGTGTTTATAAGACTTAACACAATTATTCTTCTCATATTAAAAGAGCAAAGATTTTTGTTTCTAAAAGTCCATAATGAAACTCTCTGTAGATGCTATAATTGGCAAAAAGCGGCACAAAAATCTGCAGAGTCAGAAAACCCCCACACATTAAGGAAGTTCTTGCATTTAAGAAGCTTAAACACATCTTTACAAAACTCAGTGTGTTTAAATTTGGAACACTTTTGTTTAAGTTAATACTCTAACATTCACACAAAGATATAATCGCGGTTGTGTAAGATATTACATAAGCTGTTTGGTTATGAGATGACGACACTAATATTCATACTGGCTTCTATAAAACGCAAGGTGCAGTTGCCCCCTGCCTGTAAGAGGGGACTGGATCATACCCTGTCTTGGTGTTGGGTCTTTGTTAATACAGTTTAGACCTGCTCTGTTTGTAACTTTTGTTGTGATTTGGCGCTATATAGATAAAGATTGATTTATTGTTAAACCAAAAGACTGTTTAAGACATGGATGTACTCTCAGTGATGTCACCCATTGGTTTCTGAAGAGGTGTTATGAAGCCCAAAGATGGCGGTCTCCAAATTGTAAAATCTAGAAAGTGAAGCTGAGGCCATAGATTTTATGCCTACAATATGCCTGCATGTCATATGGCTGCAAAAGCCCAAATAATATAACTTAAAAAAATAGATTTTTTTAAAGCTCAATTCAATCAGCAGTTAAATTACCTTCATTATTAGAGTTTCTAATTGTCCAGAATTAAGAAAGGCAACATTAGTTAGACTTAATTGGCAGGTTTCAAGCTTGGCCAGATCTGGTTTGAAAGATAATTCAGCAGGTTAGACCGAAACAAAGATTATTTGAATTCAATCATTCTGCAAAGTAGCATTCCTTCTGTAAGTGTAGTTCCAGCCATGAGGATATTTAATCTAAAATGTACATAAATTGCCTTGATGGCAGTAAGCTCTATGTAATCTCATGTGTTACAAAATGTACCTAGCCTTTGTGTGAAATGTTTGCTAATATCACGTCCACAGGCTTAGGCAAATATGTATCACATTTTAAGGGTCTGAGAAAACAGCAGTTTCCCCTGAAGTTGGCAAGTATAACTATTTTCCATTCTCAGCCAAGAGCTCTACTGTTCATTGTAGGAAAGCAATCAATCACACGAAGGATTCTTCAGCGAACAGAAGCTGGTCAAAGTCTGGCTCTGCGGTGGCATCACTGCATCTCTTTAGCCATTCCCTGCGACTCTCCACCAGGGCGAGCGCCACCTGCTTGCTGCTCTGTGGGTTACTTCGTCTGTGAGAGGAGAAGTACTCCTTCACTGCTTTGGTTGCGCAAGGGGTGAGGCAGAAACGGGCCTCAGATGTCTCCCCCTTCCAATCCACATCAGTCACCCTCAGTCCTGGGTCGCTGGGCAGCCTTTTCCTTGGGAGGCTTGCGGCTCGCTGTACGATCTGCTGCCCAGGTTCTGACACCCGACGCTGTTGGTGCCTGGCACTGCTTTCCTCGTCCAATGAGTGGGACTTGTTTTCCTTGAGAATAGATAAAGAGGGCGTACTCGTCTTGAGAAACAAATATGGCGACCCTTGCTTGGATATATTCCCTAGACTTTTTGCCGTGTGCCCGAGGTTGGTGACACTTGCAACATTGGCAAGCTGCTGGACAGTCTTTTTGGAATCCGTGGACTGTAACCAGGGGGATAAGGGGAAATGTAGACTACCTGTAGAGCGGTGGTGGGAAGGGGGGCTGGATGAGTTCTGTTTGAGTTGTCGAGGATTCAGGGTCGCCTGGCTGGGCCCTCCTTTTACATGGCCCCTTCTCCCTGTATCTTTTGAGGTTCTGCAAATAGTTTTAGATGTTGATTGACAACTGAAAGCTCCGGCGCTTTTGGTGGCTTTCCCTTTCTCTTCAGGGAGTTTCCCAAGGTGGAGTGACTCGGTGGGTCCTCCCTGTTGACGGAAAGGTACACATGGCATTGAAGCAAGCAGGAACAAGACAAGGGACTAGGGCGTTTCTAACTCATCCACATTTCACTCACCCCACTCGAGTCCTCTTCCTTCTCCAAGTTGTCTTGTTGGCTGCGTGACAACCTGCTGCTTTTCTTCAGCCAAGAGTTTGGGTGGAGGCTGCCACAGTCTTTCAGGGTGCTCCAGCTTTGAGGTTCTTTGGGTGGCGAGGCTTTTGGACAAGTCACCTTGTCTGAGATCAGAGCGGAGCTTGGGGTGAATGTCGTAAAGGGGACTGAGAAGGGAGCAGGTGCAGCGTTGGGGAGAACTTGCGAGGTTGTTTCCCCTCGTCTGGTCACCCAGGCATGCTCACTGCTAAGAGAGTCCTGGGAGGAGCAGGTGGGCGCAGGGGAGGCAGATTGTGGACCATGCAAGGACTCACCTCCGCCACTGCTGGTCTGATCTCTTGAGGGAGCAGGTGTGTCGCTAGTTGGCTTCTTGGAAAACATCTCTTCATCGTCTTCGTCATCTTCATCTTCCCCAGTGAGTGTATCACTGCTCGGCTGATGTCTCACCATGTAGGCTATAGCAGGCTCTGAGCACCGCCGCCGCCGCTGCCCATGCCGAGGATCCAGAGACAGCCACTCCAGATTGGAGGTGGCGCTCACAGTCGGAGCATTCTGGCCGAGACAAGAGGGTTCTGGTTCCTGTGTCATAGTTCTGGTTCCTTCTGCTGATTGTAGCTTCTCTAAGGTATCTGGTTCTGTATCTTGGTCATAGTCGCTAAATGTTAAGATGGAGTCCAGGCTGCCTTGAAGCTGTTTGGGTTTGAGAAGCCCTCTGCTGAAGAAGCCTGGAGAACCTCCGCTGCTGTTGTCTAAATCGTTCTCCAGACTGTCGTAGGACGAGTCGGTGAGAGGGTACAACCAGGAGTCTGAAGGGGCGAGAGGGATGAGGGTGAGAATATCAATGAAACAGTTGTAATAAGAGAGTAAATACTGATTCCAAATAGCCGGTCACTACCTGATCCCATCTCCTCAGTGTTGGTTTTTTGCGGTGGCCCCCCAAACAGTGCGGACGGACATTCTCCCAGAATCCCCTGACAGTGCTCGATCATGAACTTCACCAGATCACAAACCTGCACCAGAAGGAAGAAGACGAAGTTTGACATTGAAGCGGTGCAGCAAGTGTAACAGTTGTTTATCAGTTTCTTGTTCAACTTACTGGAAGGTTCAAACTGTTCAAGGCTGCTTTCAGCATTTGAAGTGCATCAGTTCTTAGCAGCTACTAGTGATACAGTTCTGTGTTTCCTGGAACAACAGTGGGGTTTTTTTTCTACCTGTTCTTATTGAAAAGGTCAAACAAATCTAAAATTAGACCTTTCACCCTCCATAAAAAGCTACTTCAGGACATTCTTTTGAGATAAATGTTACAGGAATGGGCCGGTAAGCAAAGCAAACATTTATATAGTTATATTATTGCTTTCAGTCTGTATGTATGAAACAAAAAAAGGACACCTTTCTAGTTCCTTCTCCTTCCACTTCAGGGCTACAAGGCACTCCAGGGGGCCAAAGCATGCTGGGAGCAATGCACACCGATAGGTTAAAACTGGTCATCTGGTTCTCCTGGGCGTTGCCTTGAATACCGTGCAGCATGGCTAACAGGTAACGTAGCAGGAGGGTGTTTTCTTTGGGCAGGCGAAAAACCATTCTGCAGAAACACAGGATCATGATGTCAACATTTAGAGCTTTGAATACCTGAGGAGTCTCATCATGATGCTGTAGAAAGTGTGTGTCTGTTACCTCTGTACATCCTGCACTTGCTCCT
Source organism: Notolabrus celidotus (assembly GCF_009762535.1). NCBI lineage: Eukaryota > Metazoa > Chordata > Actinopteri > Labriformes > Labridae > Notolabrus > Notolabrus celidotus. The sequence goes on along the minus strand of NC_048295.1, from coordinate 6,730,513 downwards.
CCTCCTCATCGTCTTCGTCCAGCACATCCATCCATTCCTCGTGCAGTTCACAGCACAGCAAGCTGCCCGGGATGCTGCGCAGGAAATCCTGAAAACAAGCACACCAACACTAGTTGTTGTTATTTTGTTACTTTTTGTCAACAATAACAACTTGCCTCCATTTGCAAACACAGTCTCAACCACCGTATAAAATAATCCAACACAAATAAGACACCTCTGCTGCTGCTGTGTGGAGACATGACCTAGTTTAAGCACTCATGCACAGAGGCTCTCTGTTATCCCTTTAAGATAATAAGGGATTATAATCCAGATTACATTAACAAACCAATCTAAAGGCCTGTCCTGCTTAGATAGCTGCACAACATGACACATGAGGCTGAGTAGGAAGGAGGCAGATTAATGTGGTGTTTACAGATGCAGCTCAACAAGGTAGAAAACACAGTAAAGAAATAAGCATTATCTTAAAGACTACTAAAGTCCAGCTGGATTTGTGTTCCCTCACACATCGTCACGCTCTCACCTTAAAGACTCCGGCAATGATGAAGACGTTATCTTTCGACAGCGGAAGTTGAAACATTCCCAAGTCCAGAGAGTCCCTCAGCTCCCTGACAGCTCGAGCCCCCGCCGGGCGACGGAAGATCCCCCGTGTACACGACCCCTCATGGTACAGGAACACCAGCATGTCCTGGTTGAAGTAGGACGGATGGAGTAAGAGTTTATGTTAGATTATTAAACACTAAGTGAAGAACCAGAAACAAGCAAATCAGGCTTATCAGGAAGTTTCAGGCAAACCCTTTGCAAAATTTGATGCTGAGTTGTACTAACCATGATAGGCTTTGGGAGGGTGTTGTCAACGCAAAGCAGGTTGAGTGGTTGGGAGAACAAGCGGCCTTGAGCTGCCTCCGATAGCTCATTCATGTTGTAGGAGGAGCCTCGCCAAAAGGCCCATGTGATGAGGGAACGCCTCCTTTTAAACGTCTTCTTACTCAGGTCTGAAACAGCAGAGTATCCCAGAGTGCATCAGCATCAAACGTCAAACTTTACTTTAAAAAGACTTCTCTGAGGGTGATCGTACCTGCGGATGCCGTCTGTGCTTCAGTGGGTCGAGGCTTCAGGATGAACTGACACTGCTTGTACACCTGCATCTGCTCCACCTGCATGGCCCGCTGTCTGTCCGCAGGTGATGCAGGCGGATCCCTGCTGCCTCCCAGAGCCATAGCGTGTCTCACGTGACTCATCTGGATACTGAAGGGAAACTCATGACCTGGAAGAGGAGAGGGGAGCTGTGACGTCTCATTCTGCTCAACAACTACAACATGCAACAGTATTCTTTCAAGCTAGCTTCGTCACTGACCAATCAGAGGATAGAGGTTGTTGTCCCTCTTGGAGATGACCCACAGCTGGAAGTCTTTCACATTTCCCTGAGAGAAACAGAGACAGACAGAAAACAATCACATCTCTGACAAGACACTTTATAAACAAGGGTACCTGTTCTCTGTTGAAACACATTCATCTGAACTTACGATGATGCCAAACTGCTGCAACGCCAGTCGGATCACCTCATTGGTCGAATCACAGTTGCTGACAGGAAGCATCTTTGTCTGTTTTTAAAAGAGGAAGCATCAGAAACAGGAAGAACTTAATATGTGACGGTCAGGAATCGTTTGTATGTTTGATACTGAGGTAAAAACAGGAATCAACTCACAACAGCAAACGTATTGATTCCCTTTCCGTACACTCTGAGTGGAATCGTTTTAGTTTCTTCCTTTTCCTTCTCTTCTTTAAGCTGACTGAAGACGAATGAAAGAGGAGAAAGACGGCTTTTTAACATCCTCCTCTCTTTACACACTTTTTCTTTTACTACCTGGCTTTCTTACTTGTTGCAAAGCTGGGTTAAAGATTTGATTCTGATAGGTTAATATTTTGTAAAGTAGCTCCAGCACATTTCCCTTTTGCCTGTTGACACTGTGGCAAAAACGTTATTTAGAAAAGACATAAATATTCTTGCAGAGGTCCCGCTCACCCTGTCTCACCTTACCTTCAATTGAAATATGCAGTTTGATGTGAATTCTAACAAATAAGGAGGCAAATTTACCATGATTGGAAACATTCAGGTTAATGTTAATTCCTCCAGAATAGTTTGTGTCAGCTTGTTTATGTCTTCAGTTTGTAGCAGGGTAGTAAATCCAGATAATGTGTAGTGTACAGGTGGTTATGCAAATTAGAAGCCCCCCCTGCTCACCCTGTCAGATTCACCTCTTCACTATACATTATCGCTTATACATTTCATTTGTGAGTTTACCTTTTGAAGACAGTCAGATACCTCTCCCTCTGTTCTGAAGAGCTGAAAGGAACACAGAGAAGAACGTCAAACATTACCCCACATCGGGTCAGACTTTCATGATACAGGTCCATCAAGGAAACAGAAGAGGAAGTGCAACTTTTTCTCAAGCTTGTAGGCAACCTTTCAGTTTGGGTAATTTCTAATCTTTTAAAGGGTTTATCAGCATTAAAAAGTTTTATTAGGTTCCGGAGGGATTCTGATTTCAGGCCAAGCAGCTTAGATAATTGGAATTCACCAATTAAACAATTCAGTATGACTGTAAATAGGCTTCCTATACAACAGCTTATGGTGCATCCTGTCCGTCCCCTTTGAATGTAACGTTTGAGGTCAAGTTTATAGCAGGAGCGGCATATTTACTGTTGAAATGCAAACATTTTATGGCGTCTGGAAGGGGAGTCAGTGCTAATATGTGGATAAAGGCTACCAAGATTTGAGGTGTATAACTAGCATTAAAAAAATTGATTCAGATATGTTGAGTTTTTCAGGGGGAAGTCCTTGGGTACCTAAAAACGGCGGCACAATTGCAGGTGGGCCATCCCATGACGAAGCTCCTCTCCGGGAATGTGCTCCCCTCACACACCTCATCCAAGCACCCTGCTGTCCACATCTCACACAAACGCACCTGAGCCTTCTGTTTGAAGTGATTGGCTGACCTGACGGCGACACAAACACACACACACACACTCTTATTTTAATCATACACAAAGGTATTACCGCGGCAGGAAATGAGTGGGCAAGCCAGAACGCCCGTAACTGCTCCGCACGGGGATAAAAATACAAGCTTGTGGCTTACTTGGCTTTGGCAATCACAAGTATGTCGCTGAACAGGAAGAGGTGCCTGTCCTGAGTTTGCATGCCGGTTTTCAACTGAGCATGTCCGTGAAGAAGGAAGGTCCTGTCGGAGCCAGTAAGGAAGGACTGGACCAGCGGGCAGGACTCGGGGCACACGGGAATCACAAAGTTGTCTCTGCAATGCAAAAACACAAAGGTAGAAACACTTACTTTGATCCATACACTCCAAAACCGTAGGTATGTTCAGTTCAGATTAATTGTATGCAAAATTCAGAATTTTCTCACGGTCAAACATTCTCTCAGTTATTTACTCTACGAACTTTCACACTAAAAGGCACCCCCTGTAAAAATTACCACCAACCTAAAGTTCCTTATAGTAGCTTTAAACAGCTGCACTTGCAATGCGATATCTAGCAGTCAGATTCTTGACTGAAACGCTCCCTTGCTCACCGCTCTTGTTCCTGAAGCTACGGTGGCCTTTAAGGAGTTTTTACTGTCAAAATCCTCTAGTTGTATGAACTATTTTGCGTGCAACAGTAACCACTCTTCTTCTTCGTCTTCCAACCGGTGCATTTCAAGCAACCGCTCACGAAATACAGAAACTAGTTTGTCCATTCTGTGATATGTTGCCTTTAAAGTCATCTCCACTTCTAAGTTTAGGCCCTCAAGGGCCATGAGGTGCACAGGTAAGACTATGAAAACCCCCTGTGACTCCAGAGACACACCCTATCCCTCAGACAGGAGGCTGAGGTGCATTAGAAGGACCAAAAACCTCACGCCACCTAAACAGTTTCTACTCTGTCACAACATCCATCATCCCTAAAGTATAGATTCAGTATTCTAACATTTTCTCTCTCTGCAACTTCTTTAAGTTACTTGTGTTCAAAAAGAAAGGACTGTAAAACAGCAGAGGAAGCATCCCGGGTCATTTTAATGATCAACAATTGGAATACAGTGGCTTGCTTTCGAACAAGCATGACCTCGTGCTAATGCTAAGCGGCTACATAGTCATCAGGTGAAACCTTTCAATCTTATAAGGAGATGTCTGAGGTTTTCAGAGGACATGTTTGTTGCTGACGTCTAATTGTGAACAGAAGGACTCAGTCAGCCTCTTATGATGTCCGGTCAGTGCCTCTTTCATTAGATTAAGCGGTTTAGATCAGTGTCTCTCGCTCTTTGGTCATAAAAGAAAAACATAAATTGAGTTAGGATTGAACAGAAGCTAATAAAAAGATCAAAAGGAGTCCTGCACTTTTCATTATGGGGCTGTGTTGTGTAATGGTTCATAGCTGATCAGGTTGAGACGCAAGTTGGGAATCTAGAAATTTCAGGTGACTCTAAAGTGGGTTTAGATTCTGATTGAGGTTTCTACCTGATACGTTATTCCCTGCTACTGTTGCCTGAGAGGAAGATTATTGTGTGACATGTGTCAGTAATACATCATGTTCATTCTAAACTTGGACACGCTCAGTGCGTTAATTGTATCTTATAAACAATGACACAAACACTGTCAGCGGTCCAGGTGGGTCCCACCTCTCCAGGATCTTTTTAATGAGGTTATTTCTTCTCCACTTCCCACTCCATATGCTCAAAGGAAGAGCTATTAGTAGACGCCTGATCCTCTGACAAGCCTCGTTACATGAGGATTATCCATCCGAGTGGATCCAACACCTCAGTCGGGGTTGTGCGTGGGGCATTTGAGTGTGTGTGTGTGCGTGCGTCCGTGTGTGTCGGTGTGTGGTTTCAGGGTTTTGTTAGAGCCACTTGACCTCGGTGACCACTATGTAAGAGAGATGGAATATGGTTGACTGTTGCTAAGAATCTTGTATAACGCTGCTGAGACATGTGGTAACCCTGAGCACAGACTAACACCTGAAGCTAAACTGGACTCCTGACATGAACATCACTGGGTTGATTTAAAGTGTAGGGAAAATATGCTTCAATTTTCAGCTCATGTTCTTTTTCTTGAATTCAAAGCGGTCACATGGGGATGTTATCAAGTAGTTACAGCAGGCTGCCAGTTTATATTTTGACCTTTCAATAACATCACATGGATTTAAGAAGATCATGCAAATAACAACACAGGTGATATTAACAGTTGTAGCGGTCTGCACGGATACAATATCATCATTAAGCCATGTGTTATAATTGAGGCAAGATCACGTCATTGTCAGTCACAGTAACTGAGTTATTGTCCAGTCAAGATTACAACAAAGTTATACTATGGTCATTATTGTAAAGTCAAGATTATACTGTAATCCCTCAGATAAGATCACAGGGTGTCTGTTTGGTCAAAATTACAACTTTAGCACTGAGTCAAGATCACTGGGTAATCATTCAGTCAAGATCACATCAGCGTTGATTCAAGATCACTAGGTAATCATTGGGACAAGATCAAGAAAGTAACAAATAGGCAAGATCACAAGGTAATCAATTAGTCAAGATGACAACACCAGTGTTGAGTCAAGATTACTTGGCAATAATTTGGTCATCACTGAGTCAGGTTATCATTTGGTCAAGATCATAGCATTAGCTTTCAGTCAAGATCACTAGGTACTCATTTGGTCAAGATAACAACATCAGGGTTTAGTCAAGATCACAAAGTTGTCACTTAATCAAGATCACTGACATCATCTGTTAAGATCACAACTGGAACACATCAGGCAAGATCATAAGGTTATAGTCCGTACAAGATTATGTGGTAAAAAAGCCATGTTATCAATAAGACTAAATAATTAATCATTATGGCGTTACTTAGGCAAGATCATTAATATTAAGATGGTAAAATCAAGATCATATTATAATCAGAATATTATCAATTTGTCCAAAATATACTGTTTTGATTTCGTCATGATTACCATATTGTCATATAGTCAAGATCACAATGTTGTCATTAAGCAAGTCTCAATTAATGAGTTATAATTATGTGAAGAAGTCATTTATCATTCAGTACCTGGAGAGTGTCTTGGACCGGCTCAGAGCCTTGGTGATGACAAGGGACGGGGCAGACTGTCGGCGATAATTCATCGACCTCATCCGCTAAAGGAGACAAATACAAAGAATGTTCATTAACATCAATGCATTGCCTAATAACCTCACTCTTCTAGGCATAGCATAGAGAGGCGAGCAAGACCTCCTCCATGTGTATGCAATGTTTACACTGTCCTCAGTAGTTACGTAAGAATCGTAATGTTCAGCACATCCATCACATGTTTGGGACTGACTGTGGCCTCCAAAAGGACGGGCACAGCAGAGTGAAGCAGGAGAATATAAACTCATGGGAATGTCAGAGCTTGGACTTAAGCCAGATGACGACCTTGCACAGTATGCATTAACTTCTGTACTCATCTATCTGTCTTTGTCATGACACCCTTCACCTTTCTCACACTTCCAAGCATCTTTCATATATTACTGTGCTTCCTAGTCGCCCCTAAAGCAAAGTTTAAACGATATAGGATAAAGCACTGGCACTGTAATATTGAATTAATCCGCTGCTCCCAGTGTGCAGCAGCCTTCCAGCTGCCGCTTGCAACCATATTAAGATCCTATTATCCTAATTTCCCCACAAGGATCATTCAAGTTTTATTCAATCTAATTGTAGAGGGATTTGTGAGCGTGAAGCAAGGTGACAAACAAACATTACATAACCACAGTTATTTAATTGCATATCTGATTAAAGCTGTCAGTCCTTAACAAGCCACTGTGTTAAGTTTGGTTATTCTTGGCTGAATTAGCAGGGTGGTTGATTATTAATCCAACTTTTAACGGTTTAGAAAGTTTGCAAGTGCGAGTTTGTGCAGCCTCTCTGATAGAGTACCATGTAGTCTGACAGTCTATAATTGATGGCCGTTAGCTATACACAATAAACACTGTTTCTCTGGAATAAGCTAGTGCAGAGAAGAGGTTCAATTCTACTACAAAAAACAGACTGTAGTTGTGTCAAACTTTTAAAAAAATCAACCTTTTTTAAAATTGAGTGGTTTTGCCGTCTTTTGTTGACTTGAAGCTCCTGTGAGGACTTTTTAGCTGGTTGTGAAACAGACTGAAATTAAAACTAATGTCTCCTTACGATCTCAAAAACAACAACAACAAAACACTAATAACAAATGTTCAGGGCAAAACTAGCAAAGTCTGCTTCGTCCACAGGGGGCGCCAATACCAAATGTGTTGATCTATAAAGCACTAAATCAAAAATGTAGTCATAAAAATTGTTAAAAATAAAATTCCACGCTAAATCTACAACAGCTAGCTAAAATGCCCATTATGAAATTGCTAGCATATTTAAAAGATATGCAGTTTACACCCTTGTATGTCACTTTTTGAGGTTAGCATGCTAACATGCTAAGTTTTCTTGGTTACACTATTTAAAAAAACGAGTACTATGGAAAGTCCGCTAAAACCTTTAAGGTGAGGCTAACGTGACTTAAAGGGACAGCAGCAGGAGTCAATAGGCCAGTTTGTCGTATTCTTGCTAGCTTGTTCACTTGTACTGTGAGACAAAGTGCACAATATACCTGTCCATTGATAAACTAGTTTAACCTCCCCTTACAAAAATATTAACAAAGTGAACTTTCTTTATTTTCACAATTTTTTGTTCTAAGCTAACTTCTGAATCAACAGCCGCAAAGTGAGAAAAGATCAATCCCCCTCCCTCCTGTCACCTTGTCCACACATTTTTGACATTTCACAGTGTAACATCATTGATTTAGCAGGGTCACACAGTGGTGAGACATTCCTTACATTCAGCCAAACATGACAAAGTTACCTTTCACTCCTGAGAATAAAACCAGCAAAAGCTAATGTGGAGACATGGGGTTTAAATGCTGGGAAACCACAGACTGGTGTTTAGCAAAAATGACCCACTTCTGATAAAACTGACTGTGTTGCAATGCAGAAAAAAAATCAGCTTCTGAGGACATTCAGTCATACAGCTGTATCCAAGCTGTCATACTGGAGTTCATTACAGGTTAAACTGTGCGTCACCACTGTTATAACCATAATCAGTGGCCTGTTGGTGATCTCCTGTTTTTCATTTTGAAGAGTTTTGGAGTTTTTATCTATCTATAGCTATCAATCATAAAAGTAAATCACCATCAATAAAATAATAATGAAGAGAAACTAGAAAATTCTTGAAGTTGAGAAGCTGGAACTGGCAAATGTTGTAAATACAGTTGAAGCTACATTTTTACTCAAATTTCCATTTAACATTTTTAGTTTTAAGGTGACAGAAAGCTGGGTTATGAGTTCACTTTTGCTGATACATCATAATATGTCATTACAGTGGAAAGTAGGCTTTTATATTGTGTGTTGAATCGACCAAGTGAAACAATTAACTATCCATTAATTAACTTAGCGGCTAACACCTATGCTAGTAGCTTGCTTAAAACTGTTATAACACATAAGGTTGTGAGTAAATAATGTATTTTAAAATTACAGATGCTATAATGAGTTACAAAAATCTTCTTTTTAATGAAGTTTCTTAAATTGTTTATCACCATTAAAATGTGCTTTATAACATTTAGTTGTAGAATAAGGGTTTATAAATACGTTATAACGTGTTGTGTGTGCTAGCTAATGGCTACATTAATTGTGCTTTTTAACATTTTTCACAGACTACAGCTTACAAATGTATAGGGAGTGAGAAGAAGGTTATATATTAAAGTTAGTTATATTGAATTACTTATCTATCAGTCAAACTTTTTTTTTAAATGACAATTTTTATTTCAGTGTTATACTTTCTTTTAACATTTTTTTAACCTCTTTTAAGTGTGGGAAGTCGACTGTAGACACTTAACTGTATATTAAATTATCATATTTGCCATATTTCATTTTATTTTCATTTTATCATACTATTATTATTGTTATTATATTTTTTACTATGTAAGTACATTGTTGTATTCCCCTGTCCCTAGTTGTAAGCTGTTGTAACAAAACAGTTTCCCCCAATGGGGGATTAAAAAAAGTATATCTTATATCCTTTAATATTCCTTACTGTTTATTTTAACGGTGTAATGTAAAGCTAAGGTATGTTTTAAGAGGTGGGGTGTCACCTGTACCTCTGAACTAACCTTAACCAGCAACAAGCTCCCACACAAAATAAGACTGATTCTTTCAGTTTCCATGTAACTGAGGTTTAAGGGAAACAAAGAAGCTAAATATGAGATCATTTTCCAGTTTAAATTGAGCGGTGAAAAAATTGCGCCTCTATTGAGGACTGAAGTTAATTGCGGTAATGATGCACCTGTATCCAATTACATAAACAAAGACTGCATCTACATCAGGTCTGAAGTTATACCCTCTTGTTCTCTTGCAGTCCACCGAGGCTGTCCTGCTGTGGAGACATCTTGTCCATCCAGCCTGCGGACGCTCTCCGGCTCACAGTCCGGCAGTCCTCAGGTGATGCACCGGGCACAGAGATCCCGTCAACAGCCTCCACCTCCCGGAGGAATAAACCATGTCAACACGAAAACTTCTCGACTAAAAACAACTCTGTGAAGACAATCTGGTTATGTGGAGTAGAAAAAGTGAATCACAAAGTAGTCTCTCTGTTTCTCCTCACCATCAGTGTAAGGCTCCGCTGTTACCAAAAGCAACTCCTGTCTGGATTATCAGCTGCGGTGCCACTTGTTAATGCGTCTTTACGCACACATTGGAGGCGGCGCCACTACGTAGCAGAAAATAGGTCTACCTATTTTTAACCACAGCACTCCATTCATTCAGCAACAGGAAATTCAGATTTAACCTAAAAACAAAGAAAGAAAAGAATTAGATCACAGAGAAATGTTGGGGAGTAGTTTGATACTGGATTGGATGGATTACTGACACCATGGTTGTTGTAATGTTGGAAGTATTTTGATGTAGTTCGTCATATTAAGTGTAACGTTAAATTTGAAATGACTAGAAATTGGTTCTTTATAAAAACAAAGTTGATGAAAGCATAAAACCATCTTATTCATTAACCCCATTGAGTTTTATACAATTTCGTACATCAGGGAATTTAGCACCTCAATGGTTAAATTTGCCCCCAAATAATGGCACCATTCATTACTAATCTAACATTTCTTCATCTGTGAAAAATGTAAAAAAATAAAAACATTAAGAAAACTGTGCCTGTTGGCCTTCAACCAGTTAAATCAGTTCGATCAGGAAGAGTTAATTTGCTTTACAATTGTCCCGTTTACATGCATAACCAACACAACATACAAAAATGAGACATTACAATATTTGATTATATCATAATTAAGACCATTAGTGTTAACAAATTAATATCAATACAGTAAGGTCCAAGGCTGATGTTATATTTTTATTTATCATGCTATTTTGTCCCTTTCAGGACACTATAGTTAAGCCACATCAAGACACAGTTAAGAACTTCTTTAATTTGGACTTTAAAAAGTTCAATAATGGCATTTGAAACATGGGATTAAGAAGTTAGCTTAATTTGGGCATCTTACCTTTGAATAAATGTCTAGATAAATTCAGTTTGTCTTAAAGGGAAAGGAAAGCACTTTTCCACAGTAAACCTGGGAACAGCCAAAAAGTGATTCAGATCCAGCACACACGTTATCAGATTACAGGGTTGGAAGCTCGTGCCTGTTGCTCCCTGTCAGTAATGTAGCTCCAGGCCAGTCACATCATTAGAATCCAACATCTCTGGGAAAGTGTCTTGAATAGTATACTGCAATCTAGGCCATAAGGTCGTAATGTAGGGCACATCCAAACCTTAAATGACACCATTCTCCTTTAATCAACCCTAGAAAAGACACTCTTTGATTGTTAGACAGGTATTAGTTTCCCTTAGATGTTGAACACGATAGTTTGTGTTTATTGGGAAGGAGGTTCAAATGTTACCCCGAAATCGATTGTTCTTTCAGAAACAAAAGTGGGCCACAAACTGGGCTAAAGAAGAACCAGGCCAGAAAGTAAAGAACAAAGACACTGAGTCTTCATTCCCCAAATTGGCCACAATCAGCCCCGTTAAAACTGGTTCACTTTGATGATTACCTGCCCTCTGTTGATAATGAACAGCCTTGGGCATGGCAAAGAAAAGCAACACTCCCCTCTTAACTGGCGCCAAACTTTCATGGTACAAACACACTTTTTCGTGCCCTAAAAGGAGCAATCAATTTGCTTTGATTGGGTCCAAAATAATGGAGGAAGAAAGTAATCCTCAAGATATATGGTCATGGATCAGCAACCTCCCCAAAACTTTACCCATCATGAAAATTCAATGTATTTGAAATCTTGTTTAATATCAAACATGTTCAATATCAAAAAGTTGGCACTCCTTGTTCTGTTTCACTGAAAATGGAACAAAATGTTAGAAAAACATTTCTGCTGTAACAAAATTAGAGACAAGGAAAAGTATGCATCATGAATACTAATTTTAAAAAGAGGCATTAACAGCAACTTTGTTTTAAATAATCTTTATTTCATGTAGAATCAAACACTTCTATAAAACCTACCTGTTCAATCACTCATAACTCAAGTTGAATTTTATGGAAGTTGGCAAAGAACTGTGTTTTCTTGATGACATTTAGATTCATGCATGGATTACTCTTTAATAGTTTGAACAACTATAAGCTGCAATCTATGAAAAGCAGTGGAAGAACATTTTTCATGGGTGTTTTCATGGGATGTTATATAATGTTTCTTCTGAAAAATATATTGTCAAAATAACTTGTGTGTGTGTGTGTGTGTGTTGGGATTACCTCTTCTTTCACTGGACGCAGTACTCAAATAGGACCTGCAAGACATGAGAAACAAAGCATTTTAATTAACAAATATTATGTGGCATTGAATGTAAATCTAATAGTGACATATTAAATATTAAGTTTTATATAAAGAAGCCTGAAAAGTGTGCAACATATGTATATTAGCTACCCTACACAATGAGGATGAATTCAGCTCTGACATACTGTAAACATACAGCTACAAAACCAAACAATAGGATTCATAATTTGACTTAAATTAGTCAAAAATCAAACATTAAAACTATGCTAGGTCACAATCTTTGCATCTAGTTCAAGACATCAATCTATGAAGAAGTAGAAAGATGACGGTATGAATAGTATTTACCTGTAATAAAACTATTCTTAAGATCACATGTCACCTGGTCAGGGTTTACCACATATCCCAGATCCAGTATATGAAGAGAAAACAGAACCAGGACCATAGTTTGCGTTTTCACTGACCAGTGGCTAGGAAACAAATGGTTAAATGTCTTCTGGAGGAAACTATAACTGTTACAAATCACAGACACACATCTTTCTATAAACTTTTTATTCCTCTGAACGATCAAATACAAGATGCATTCTGCAAAACATTCACTCACTGTTTGAACCTATCAGCCAAAACTCACAGTATTTAAAAGGGTGGACAAAAACATCTGGAACTTATGAAACAAGACTGGATGTGGGATTTACTAACATGATTTACCCCCATGTTGGGGTTTGGTGCATTTGAGATGTTGAGTCTCTATTCGTACTTGAAACATGTCACCCCAAGAGCAGCTGAATTGTATCCAGAACCATACAACCACATAAAAAAACATTGCTGGCAGGAATATTGTGTTTAAACTTTGCAAATGTGTCAAAACACGTGGCAGAATCATGTACAAGCTAATTCTGCTTGGGGACAACGTGTGCATCCGTAACAATGAAATACAAAAGAAAGAAAAAGTGGGGCGCAGACTCGTGTCACATGGAGGTAAATTAGGTCTAAAAAGCTGTGGCAATACCACGCCAATGAGAACCGTCTCTCCTTTCACAGTAAGAAGTTAGAACCTGCGGCGCTTGTTATTTGGCCCATCAAAGACTCCCCCTACTGGACTCCCCCTGCCAAATCCAGGAGCTTGTCCAGCTTGAGGGCCTAATGGCTGCTGCTGTTGCTGCTGCTGCTGTTGTTGTTGCTGCTGCTGTTGTTGCTGTAGCTTTGGGGACTCAACCTGTGGCCTACCCTCCATTGATCCACCTTGGGGGTATCTATCATTTCTCTGGGGTAGTATGTGTTAGAAAGAGACCAGGGTGGCGTGATATTTGTGTAACAGTTAAATCAAGATGGAGAATAGAAACGGAAATATGGGGAATCCAAAAGAGTGATGGGGTTTTCAAAGTTCATCAGTCGGGGGTTTGTTTTTCATCCGAGGGTATCCATCAGAGAGTAGAAGTAAAGGATGTGAGCCGAGCAGACAAAAGGAGAGAGAGGAACAAGACTATTAGTTCAGCCTTTAGTTTTGTTAGAGATTTAAAAACAGTATGTTCAAAGGTTTGTCCCACGGTCCAACGTGATGACTTAAGTTACATTTTTATGTCTACACAGTTTTAGGTAATGTTGCCGTATGTTAGCAAAATGGTCCTAATATCCAAAGTGGGACCACTTTAGTTTATTTTTCCTGATACGTTACCATTGCTCCATTCTCGGACATCAATGGTGTCCCCATATTCGCACTTCCCTCTTGGCCGACGGGTCCTCCCCTTCCACTCATGCCCATCATTTGACCCTGGTTAGCACTGGGCCCTGGAGAGCCCTGATTAAAGCCATCTACACGCAAAACAACGGAGCATTGGTTTGTTGGTTTTTCATTAGGGTTGAGTTGGTTGGTGTCATGTAACGAACGCCAATAGGAAACGGTTGAAGTTTAGAACGTTGAGTGAAAGTTAACATTGGCTTTTGGTCAACAGCCACTTATCTTTCATATCTTTAACTACTCAAATTCATTACTTAGAGGTATGACTTTTACAAAACAGTTCAACTGAGCAATGCCCTTTTAGTTTATTTGGATTGCAAACCAAAAGCCAAGTCAAGTTTTCAACAGATGATATACTGAATAATATTAAAGTTGACATCAAAAATTCACATTTTAGAAGTAGAATAGACACAAAAAAGAAGATATTGTATATAAAAGTTGTTATTAAGATACTCAAACACTATGGCAAAGTACCAACATTATTATTTCCATGGTATTTAAGGTACGATCAAAGAACATTATGGTGTCCCGGAATCCCAGTTTTACATATGAATTATTAGTAGTAGTAGTTAAAATAACTCTAAAGTCTTTTTGGTTGAATAAACTTAAAAGAATGTTATGTCACAGGTTAAATGGAGATCATTTCTGTTTTAGCCTGAATGGAAACCAAATGTACATGGTAAGAAAATCCCAATTTAATAACACCTTGGGATACCGTGACACCATAGTACCACTGCAAATGTTGCCAACATACATAGAAAATATTATCAACTATACCATGGATTGCACATCATCTTTGTTATAGGGCAAGTGAAGGAACTCTCAGCATATCAAGAAGCAGTCAGACCTCCAGACTCACAACCGCACAAACCCCAACAACAGAGTCCTCCTTTCAACCACATGACTACAGTTAGCAGAGCTAGCACCACAAGCCTTTAGTTCTCCCAGCAGGCGAACATCCATATGCCTGAGCTAGTTACATTGTTCCCATCGAGTTACCCAGACACATCCTACATACAGTTGTATCTCCATTTCCTGGGTTAAAATACTGCCAAACACGCTATGAGACTCTATCTGTTATCTGTGCTTGATTACATCTGGGTAATAGAGCATTAGAGCATTATGACAGTCACCATAAACTGGAGCTACAGCCCCAGCTAGGACAGGTTGCTAAACTACAGAAAAGACACATAATTTGACTGGCGTTACGGGCCTAAAATAATAAAAAATATCATTATTTTGTTTACTCACACATACTGGTATGCTTATTATGTCAAAATATTCATGCTACAGTATTCTGAGCAACAAAACCAAAAATAAAACTGAGCTTGTAGAGATGATGTGCAATCCTAGGTAACAACCTTTAAATAAGAAAGAGCCACAAGGAACCCTGAAAAAGTGGTCGACTTCAGTCCCTGGCCTCTCACCCTGCTCTCTGCAGATCAACAAACATGGCTCTATACGTCCTTTAAAGTTATTTCCAGCACCAGTATCATTGTCTTCTGAAAAATATGTGCCAATCATGTAATCTTCAAAGTTGAATCTGCATGAAACTGAGGCTGAGAGCTCAGGGACCACATATTCTTAAACTATGAAAACCTCCTCCAGACAAACGCACACCCATCCAGTACACCGCGTTTGTTAGTTCATACACATTATGCTGTCATGTACTGTTTTATGTTGTTTTTCTTATTTGCATGCCATCTCAAGTGATTCTATGACACCAAATGTGGTCTCAGAGTGGTCAAAGTTAATCTTAACACGCTGACAAGTGAATGCATCTTGTTGAAAAAGATCCACTTGGGATGGAAGACAAATAAGAGTGATGAAATACTTTATATAACTTGGTCTGGTTTTCATATCAACCAGTCTTGACATAGTCATGCCCGTACCTCCCATATTAATGGCTCCACGAGGGCCCAGCTCACCCCCTCTCATTTCCTGTTCCCTCTGAAAGAAGTGAAGAAGAGCCTTCAGAACAAAACTCAGTACAGACAATCAGCGGACAGTCTAATGTGAATCTGCAACACTCACACACTTCATTGGTAGATTCTTTCTCCTTGGGAATATATCATCATTCAATCCATTTATCCTTTACATGTGAAAGTGTTTACAAGTTACCAGTCGTGTCACTGATGATCTTGTTTGCTTTTATAGGTCATAATAGGTATCACCATTAATTTCAGTCTATTTCATGCCCTGTTAAAAACTCCTTACAGGAGCTTTCAAGTCCAGATGTCAAGGGGTGGCTACAGTGAGGTAGTCCGCTTGGAGTGTCAGGGCCTAAACTAACACAAAGAGAAGCTCCTTCATCTTTTCATTAATTCACTAACTTACACACACTCACTGTTACAACATGTAGGGAAACATTTCACTCACACACAAACAAACACACACAAGTCTGTCTCTGAATTATGCACACACACAGAGAATTAAACTCAATAATAATACACGTCTAAATATCCTAATGAGGCAAGACTTACTCTAGCTCGCTGACACCACAAATATACTGATCATATTCTTTATTAAGGTAGAGTTTATAAACATCAAGGACCTATTAGTGGCCCATGCTTGGAAAGGAAGTTCACTATGCTGTGTCAAAATCATAGAGCTGTTGTTGAAAGTTACAAATGATGGTGCTCAGTGTATCTCTTTTTTACTTCCATGTTTAACAGGCAACGTGTTGTAACCATATAAGAACATTTTAAATCTTAATGTGCCTGGAGTTTGTAAAAACTGTGCATCATGTTGCATTTGGCACTAGATGGCAGCAGATAGCATTCACAGTCCCATTTAAGAGGGAGCTCATGTGGTGTTAATATCATTGTTGGGAGAAATGTATTATTTGTACTAATATAGGATGTTTTTCTGTACGTATAGATACTACAGAAACCTTGTATCTCCATTTTTTCAATAATTTTAATATTTTTCCATTTATGAATTCTATTGGTCTTCCTTTATGTCCACCAGTAGGCTTTCTGAAATATTACAGATGAAAGTATCTTTTTAAAAAAAGCTTGAGGTTGAATCTTATGCAGTATTTGATTATGTGAAAAACACCTTTTCTTTACTTCCTGGAAAGTAGTGGTTTTGGAGATACAAGGTTTCTGTGTGATGGTGATGATATGTATATGATAGGAATACCAATAAATACAGATCCCTAAATGTGGATGAGTAAGTGCAGAAAAATGTAGAAGAAGAGGATCATAAAAAGAAGAAGCCTAAAGAAAATGTTGCACGATATTCTCCTGATCACTGAAGTATTACATTTATGGAAGGTGTTTATCCTCTCCTCATTTCACACAATAAACCACAGCACAACAGGATAAGCTAACACGGCAGCCTGACAGTAACTATGAGAAAACAGGAACACAAGTCAACACAAATAATCAGAGCAATCAGAGATAACGTCTCTACAGACATGACCATGAACTGCCAATCCAAATCCCTCCACAGCAAGACAAGAAGAACATTTACGGCATCAGATTTGAAAAAGGAGACTACTATTGTGGTGGTATGTCATTACAATACATAGCAGATTTAGGAGCTGCTTGATAAATATGTAAGATTATCCTGAGTGTGTGACTCCACGTGTGTGTGTGTGTTCCTGCTGTACTCACATTATCCATGTAGTTTTGTTTGAAGCCTTCCGGGTGGCGTCTCATGTCCTCCTGCTCTCTGTGTCTCATCATCTCCTCCTCTCTCCGCCTCCTCTCCTCTTCATGCCTACAGATAAGACAATATTGAGATTGTTTCACAACAAGACAGGACACTACCAAGACACGGTCGATCCTAAACGTAAAGAAAACACACCTCATCTCGATCTGCTTCCGCCTCTGCAGCTCCTGATTGCGGAGCTCCTCCAGTCTCCTCAGCTCCTCCTGACGTCGCATAAGATCTGGAGGGACAGAGCGGAGGATGTAACTAAGATGGACCACCACCAGATATACAACATAAATGAGGGTCCCCTTAAAGCAACAGCACCGACCTTGTCTCATTAACATGAGCTGATGTTCATGTTTCGCCGCCTCCAGCTCCGCCTCCAGCTTCTCTTTGGCCTCTCGGATGTTCCTGTCCACCTGGTCTCTCTGTTGCTTCTCCATCTCGTAGAGGGCTTTCCAGCGAGACGAGAATTCAAACTCAAACGTCCCCGGCTGAGCGAAATGAGGAGGCAGCTCTCGTTCCCTGGGGGGGAAAAAGAGACAGAAGGAAAAAGGATGTGAGGCTTTTTCACATTTATTCACAGAACAGCTACAACTCTAGTTATTGCAAATAGACAAATGCTCACTTGTGGTATTTTGGAGTCTTGTGCATCAGTTTTTCAGTCAGTCCATCCTCCTCATCAAGGTGCTCTGCAGGCTCAACAATGGCCGGACAAGGAGTGCTGAAGACGGTGAAGACAAACAGGACAACAGGTCTTCTATTTGAAACCACACTGACAACAGGTCTACTATTTGAAACACCTTGAAAGGTACACAATCGAGGCGATTCCACATCCACCCCCACACTGCTTACTTGGTCAACAGCAGCGCTCCCTCCGTGCAGCGCTCCAAAGCTTTGCGCGCCGCTTGTTTGTTCGCAAACTCCACGATCCCTTTCCCCGTAGGACGACTACGATCATCTGTTATGACGATCGCCCGCTCCACCAGACCAAACTGGGAAAAGGCCTGATGAAGAGGAGGATTTCATATTTCATATTAGAAGCATGTACATATAACCCTTCATGTCAAATTAATGGGAGTATTATCACAACTGAATGTTACCTGTTCAAGAAGCTCGTTTGTCACCGTCGGCAACAAGTTGCGTACTGTGAGTGCAGAGTTGTGCGTGGCAAAGCGGATTCTGATTGGTCGATTCTTCAAAATAGTTCCATCCAGTTCTGCTTTGGCGATTTCAGCAAGAGTCCTGGTTTCCTAGGAAAGAGAGGGAAAGAGAAGGATGATGATGCCTCAGTTTTTGCCTCATTATGTCCAGTATATTAATCCAGTACAATACTTTTCTGTGCTAATTTTTGGTCTCCACCTTAAGAATTTTTAACATTTCAAATTTAAACCATTACACCAAAAATGTTATGATGACCAATGAAAGATAGCAACATAAATGTATCAGTAGAAGCAACTTTATTGCAATTTAATGAAGCAGAATGATAACAAGACATCAAGAGAACTTTCATTTTTAACAAATAAAAATATATAATTGCTTTGAGACAGCACTTATATTTATCATTTATTTATATATTTGATATTGTACAATATATATATTTAATATTTGTATTCACAGTTTATGCTTGATACACACAAAATATGGGTCATAACCTACAAAAGTAAGCCTACACAGTAAATTAAACTTATTAACATTTGTAAACAAACAGTCAGTGTGTTTATAATTAATGTTACATATTGTAAACTATTATTTAATGTGTTCATATTATTATCTGACCCCTTTAATAATGCTAACTTCTCTTTGCAAGTCATTTTTGACATTACAGAACATGTTTAAGACACATAATAAACACACTTTAAAGCTGATTTAGTAAAAATAAATACATACCAGGCAAACGAAGGCAAACCCTCTCTCTCTGTTGATAAACACATCATCCACGTTTCCATATTTAGCAAACATTCTCCTGAACTCTTCCTCCGGGATGTCCACTGGTAAGTTCCCCACAAACAGTCTCGACCTCTGGGTGAAAGTCTTCTCACCCGGCTTCCGAAAACTGGTGAGATCCAGAGTCATCTCTTCCCGAGCATCTTCCCCTTCCTCCCCGGTGTCTTCTGCCTGGTCCTCGGCTGCAGGGGACTCCTGCTGCTGCTGCTGCTGCGGGGGAGCAGGGCTGTCTTTGTTCGCCGGGGACTGCTCCAGGCCCGGGGAGTCGGTCCCGTGTCTCGGTGTGTGAGGAGAGTTGATACTCTGCATGCCCGCTTGTTGCATGGTTCGGTTAGCCATGCTGTGAGGAGATATTTTATTTAAAACTATGTAAATAAAGTAACTTTTAGGCAAAGGGCAGCGGAGTGTTGACAACCACACACCTCCTGAAATTCAAAGATGGCGGAGGACGCGCGCGCAGCTGGTCAGGTGGTTGACAGCAGGGGCGTAGATAACAAATGATGACAGGGTGACATTGCTCTCTAACAGGGGTTTAAATGTTCAAATATAGATAAAACTGGACGTCTGAAGCCTAATTTACACAATTATTCAACAAGAGAAGATACAGCTATAACATGACTGTCTGACAAACACAATTTTGTCTGTTCATTTTAACAATTTGTTCATTTTAGCACTTAAAAGGAGGACAGAAAGTATTATTGATGCCATTTCTTTACAGCAATTTTCCAGGGCTAATTAAAGTCTCATCCTTGTGAAGATGTAATTTCAATGCATTTTATTTTTCATTAAAAAATAATGAATACTTCACTTATGGGCTGTGTATTGTTGACAAGAAGGTCAAAAATAGAAAACACAGAAATAATTTATGACTTTATAATCGCTTACATTTTAAAAATCAATCCTCATATATTGTCATGAATTTGCAGTTGAAAATTAACCAAAAGGGCTAAACTGACATTACATTTACAAGCATGATCTATGAATGAACATTATCTCCTATTTATCACCATAATAAACTCTTTATTAGAGATGCATTCTTGTGTATGTTGAAAAATGTGAATCTAGAGTTAATAACTTATTTAATTTCGAACAAACCACTGTTGATTTTTTATTATAAATACAAAGAATATCCAGCCTAGTGTTCAAACATTAAAAGGGCTTGCCATGGTGGACCTATTGCTGACTGGGACTCTGACGTGCCTGTGTGACGCTGCAGCCCTCCTCCCTCAGCTTCAGTCACTACAGCAGCACTACTATCACACTAGACCCGGACCCTGTACCACTGTGCACACTTCCATCTCTGGAGTCTGGACGAGCAGGGGGGAGTCCCACTCTGGAGGAATCAGAGCCGGTAAGATGTTTTGCAAAGTAATTAAAGTCGGTGTGTGGTTGCGTTTTTGCAAGCGCGCGCCAGAGTGAACGGAACGCGCAGGAGCGTTAATTAAGACAAAGTCAGTATGTGATTAAAAATGTGCAAATGACGAGCTATGTCACTCTTTTGTGGAATTATAAGAGTGTTAACATGTAAAACACAGTTAAATGTTGAAATATGATACAGAAATGTCTTTAAAGCAAGTAAAAAATAAAGATATGGTGATATATAATTTTAATTAGGCTATATCATCATTTTTTATATCATGGGGGTCGTCCCATTAAAGGTTTAAATTATTCATGTTGCTTTATTTGATGTATAGAAGGCTCAGAGGCTATGTAAATGTGTTATATTTATACTTAAAGCTAGGCTATATGTTGGCTTACACACATGAACAGTGTTTATTTATGACACACTATGTTTTCTTGTATGTTTAACTGTAAAATAGTATTTGTAGATTGTAGTTTGGTATTTTTACTTTTAACTTTGCTAACCTAACTGCTGCTGAATGAAGAACGTGCTTTATAAACTAAAAATAAACACTTTTGGATGAGTATCTTTCACAGTATTTTAAATGTTGTCCCATTTTTGTCAGTATTAGCTTATAAAAAAGCTGTTGTGCTTCACAAGAAAGGAAAGGAAAAGTGCTGTGACCTTTCTCAACCACATTAAACAATGTTATGAAGACTTACAGCATTTTTATGAGCTTCCTTCCTCAAAGAAACTCTTTTTACTCATGTAGTGACTCAGTCAAGCTCTGGAGGCCAAACTCAGCTACTTTAAACTTCAACCACGTTATGGTGTTTCCAGTTAACAGCTTAAGACGCAAGAATTCAGCAACACTTACAGTAATTTCTGCAGTGCAGTCATGCATCCCCGACCAAAACACATAAGCAGTGGTATGACAGAAGTTAATCTCCTGCCATATGCGTTCGGTCAAAGGATTGAGCTGCTGGATGTTGGCCGAGCATGAAAGGAAACCCTGGTGGTCTAGATCTTGATCCTGGGGTATTTTTTTAACATGCATGACCAATGTGGTCCAATTATACTTCATCTGAGGAAGAAAATACTTCACATATGTCACAGCCGAGATCATTCCAGGCTATTCCAGTGTTCTAAATGTTCAGTTTCACCTCCTCCAGGCCCCAAAATGACATATTCTCCACTAGAGCTGACAATGGTTCTGTACCATATAGCATGTGGTGCATTCAAGGATGACTGAATGGGTCATTAACAACTGCAGAGGCCTCAGGGTGTCTGAACCATTTGTCTCTCTGGTCCATCAGATTTCCTGCCTTAATGTGTTTCTTGGATATTATCTCCATAAATCATTTGTATTCCAATATTACATTTTTCTCATGTGTTTCTGCACATTTCAAAGATTCCCCTTAGACATTATGAGAAAGTAGAGCTAAAATCAAATGAAACTGTCTTACAGAAAAATGTATTTCAACCCTAAAAAATTAGCTGCTTGGTACTTTTTTAACATTCTCAGTAAATGTAAAAAAAAATTGTGTTCTCATCATAAATTTTGTCGAACCTGAGCAGATATGCCCGGTATGCAGAGGTCACAGGGTCATGAGTCAAGCTGTATATCAAATAAATAAACCTAAAGTTACACTAAAGAACTACTTTTTGTTACTTTCTGCCTGTAAAGCACAACAGATGTGTCCTACAGACTATCACTAATAATATTGTGTCACACAAGCTGTACAATTCATCAACCTGTACTCTCACAATCTGCAAATTATATCCCCTGTTGTCAGGGGTGACTAAAAGATTTAAGACCTGCTCCCCTCCAGATTCTTTCGGTCCTTCATGGCCTTGAAAGCAGGACTTGAAGGAGTTGGTCGGCACTGATTGAACCCTGAGTGATATAAACCCTCTCCAAGTCCTCTCCACTTGTAACAGGGCGCCATTGTATCTAATCCCTGCACCCAGACCAGATTTTACTCAAGGCGAGACCTGGCATCTATCAAACAGCTCAAAGCTGGAGAGCTAATCTCAAGTTTTCTATTCGGGGTACAGCATATCATTATTAGCTATACAGTAGTACTCAGTCTGAAGAGGTTAATAAATGCAAAGTCCCAAATTAGAAATTACATTTTTTTAAGGGGGCTAATTAGCTTATTGTGTACACTTCTTTATGCAATAATACCTACATTTTGAATTTGGCTACATTCCATTTTAAGTTAAATGATCAGTGCTTTAGATATAAGACTCAAAATACATCATGTATTGTAGCGTACAGTCCTCTACAGTATGGTTATTCAGTCTCCAGCAAAAACATGGATCAGTTATTGGAGCATGCATAACGCAAAGAAAACAAGCATTTACAACCACACAGCCAGCACAATGCCTGAGGATAAGACCTAAAGAGTCGGAGGCATCTGAACTCATTTCTGATGTTAGACACATTTATGGATGTCAAGTCGGAGCTAAAACCAGGTCATCTTGTCTTTAATCTACTGACTGACATCTCAGTGGATCTGAGAGGATGTTTGTGCTAATTCAACTGTAGCTGAATACATTACCAGAATATATTTTCATGTCATTAAAGACAGACTCAGATTCAAAAGGAACTGCTCTCAACTTCTGCTTGAAATGTTAAAAAACATTGCTTTTCATTATTAAAAGACTATGGGAATTGTTTCTGTGAGACAAAGCTTTCATATTTTTGCCTGTTTAAAGCATTAAGTTGTCGGATGTAGTGAAAACCTTCAGGCGATGAAGAGATGTGTTTCTTCACCGTATATGTTCTTCCCTGGCTTGTCAAATCCTCCTTTGAAGTGGGGAATGAAAACAAAGCTTAGAGGACATCCTTGAATCCTTCAATAAAGTCAGACACATAGCTTTAGCTGTATTTTTAAAGGTTTAACAGCTGTTACCTTTCAAGTTACACCATTGTACGCCACTACAATGTTAAATATCATCACCAACTCTTATTGCTAGAATTGCCAGCCGGTTACATTAGATACTAACATTTGAATGACTGTAGGCCTAAATTGTGGGACCATGTGTAGAGTTTTAGGTGTAGTGCAGCCACCGTCCACTAGCAGGGGCCGTAGCTCTGATTGATGACGACTACTACCACTTGTAAACAATCACAGTTACTACACTTGCTACACTTTAGCATTAAAAAAATGTAATTATGAGTGTGTTATAATTTCTATGTTAGCATGTAAGAGTGCTTCTGTTCGTACAATAAATACAGTGTCATGCTAGCATAGCTGTAGACCCCTAGCCTTGTATAATACGCTTTGTCTGAACCAGTTATGACTTAAATAACTTGGCCTTGATGTGGCTTTATGTAAATAGAATCCAATTAACTTCTTTAGGGCCATTTTTGGCTCTCTGAAGGGCTACTAAATTGAAAAATTCAATAAACAAGAACAATGTGTGACAAACATGGAGACATGTTTATTACAGTGACATTTCTGTAATTGGTATTTGTAGCAGTTGAATGGCGCCTCATGTAAAGCCTGGCTTCTGATCTTCATTTCATTATCTAAAAGCCCGACATGCACACTTTTTAATAGAACAATGAATCCCGAAGAGGACTTGATTATGGAGTGACAAAGAGAGAGCCCTTTGTTCAGGGGGGTCAAAGACAATACACATGCCGACTCAGCTTAACCAATGAATGAAGCATTGCGAGACAACAAAAAACATATGGTAGGCAAAGGCTAATGGCTAAATCCCCAGTGGGCCAAAGCGAGTAGTAATTGAAACATAAGTCATGATTATGTCAGAACTGACAATGATAATAGTTCAAACAGATGTCCCCGGGCCCTTTGTCATGCAGTTATTCAAATCTGGGCTGGAAGCAGAGAGTGGGAGCTTTGACTGAACTGTTAGGGATCCTTTTGTGGTTTAAATAATGAAGGAAGCTCCAACATGATGAGCACAGAGATAATCACTTTATACGTTTGATTCATTCTATTTTTAGACTTGATTTGTTGAAAACACGTTCATCTTTTTTTGTTAAGGTGGCTGTAAGTATGACATATTAATATCTATTTAATCAAGGTTCATTTGCTCTTGATTCCTCCTCTCCCATAGTGATCATCCTACCCGAACGGAAAAGTGCATGAAGACTCTTTGGAGCCATGATGGAGGCCTGGCCAGCGGTGGCTTGGATCCTGCTAGTGACCAGCATAGCTGATTGGCTGAAAACCGTCCACTCAAGGGACTTCACTATGACGGACATCATCTTGCTGCATCCCTCAAGTAGGAGCATGGAGATTGCATAAACACGCTTATAAGGTTTTGCAGCTCGTTGCAGTTTGCCCTTTGTTTTGTGTCTGATTGTGAAGAGGAGCTGTTAGCATCTCTACTCTCTTAGGGAGGGGAAATGTATCCATAGAAAAGGGAGAAGATAAGTTAAAACTAGGTCAGTTTAAAGTTAATTCAACACAAATTTAAACATATCTTTGATTTGCTTACAGGTGAATTTGACTAAGATGATCATCCTTGATTTGATCTCAACAAAAAGCAAATTAAATAGAAAGCTTTGCACATTCTAATTCCTGAAAAAATGACAGGTACATCACAACAGCTCCTTAAAGGTGAAGCCAAAACATGTTAAAGCTCCCTCTGCCAACTGGCTAGCTATTTCCAGGCCTACCCTTAAAGTTAAATGATGATCTGTGTCTTTATGTCCTTCACAGCTACGCCTCATCCAGGCGGCTTCAAGTGCTTCACCTGTGAAAACGCTGCCGACAACTATGAGTGTAATCGCTGGGCTCCTGATGTCTACTGTCCTAAAGGTACATGTTTTTCCTCACATCCTTGTTTTGTACAACTAAATTAAGCTTATAAGAATCTAAAGCACATAGAAATACTACACAAATTAAGGCATGATGTGTCTTCCAGATGCCAAATACTGTTACACACTCCATATGATGGAGAAAAATGGAGACAGTGTATCTGTGACCAAGAGGTGTGTGTCGATCAAAGACTGTCTGTACACCGGCTGTGCTGAAATCGCTGAAAATGGCAATCAGGTAATATAAAATACAATTTGATCCTATTTTATGCTAACAGGGCATTGTCTAAATACCTCTATCTCTTCCACCAGGTGTGTTCGTCCTGCTGTGAGGGCAACATCTGCAACTTGTTGGTGCCAAGGAATGAGAGCAGTGCCATTTTCTCCTCAAATTCTCCTCTAGCTAGCTCCAGCAGAAGGCTCTTACCCACAATGCTAAGCTACATCATAATTAGCAGCAGCACTGTGATAGCCGGACGTTTAATTTAACTTCAAGCTGGAGTAAAAACTTGTACCCCAAGCCCGCTGATGATGCTGCCATGTGTTTACTTCCTCTTTTTACACAATTTTCAAACAAGTATTTTTGGTAATTTATGCTAAGTGTCAATGTTATTGTTTGGATCCAATGTGTCAGTGAGTACCTTTTGTCTTTTTAAAGCATGTTTATTTGATTGTGTTTAATAAATATATCTTCTAAACTGTTTCATCATGGCTGAGGACTTTTTAATCATAATTACAGGCGCCTTTCCACGTAGGCATAAGGAAGGGCAGGGAGCTCTCAGAACAGAGCAATATCACCAAATGTAACTAATTGCATGCAAATAATTCATTTTTATAAAGAGTGTGTTCGTGACTGAAACATGCTCTAAGTAAAGAAAACAATTAAAAGCAAATTTGTATTTATCCGTATATTTTATTACTTTAAAGAATGGGTAACTTTGCATTGAAAATAAACTCCATGTGTGAGGACAAGGCCCTGAGCAAACCCTCACAGCTGTAGAAAATACAGTGTTATTGCACTTTGGGGAGAAGTCACTATTTGTTCAGCAGTTCTGAATGTCACAACTGAAGTCTTTTACCCTAAAACAGAATTCCAACTTTTCTTGAAACAGAGAAAAAAAAACAGAATATTGTGAATGTGCACACAAAAGTTAAAGGGCCTGATGTCACTCACATAAAATCATAGTAGGGTGGTGTTGAGATCAGGACCTTTTTCACATTGGCTTCCAACAGCTGCCTGAGATTATTTGAATGGTTTCCATTTCATACCCATGGCTCCAATATATAAAACACTAAGTGTTTTTTTTTAGCTATAACATTTCACAATTCTTTACACATCTTTATATTCGAGTTCCTCCCTGGATGTAGTGCAGGATCAGCCTGGTTGTCATGTGACCTCCCGTCAGTCAGGCACTGAATCGAGGTCTACATTAGAGTCTCAGTCAGGTTCTTGTTACAGTAAGACGCACCTTGTTCAACCTTTCACCGACACAATCATGTAGCAACAACCACATATCAGGCTCCACGCATCTTCACGCTATAAATAGAGGCCTTGGGTTTGAATAAGGTTCAGTGGAGTATTAAAAAAAACCTACTCCTCATCATCAAGTACATTAGAAAGTCCTTGCAGTCTTGCAATAGCAGCACTGTGAGTCGGTGCGTTGGTGAATACGGTCCCCACAAACAAAGGCGTTCCTCTCAGGATGTGTTGGATGACCGTGCAGGAGCCGGACGCTTGGATGTGGAAACCCAAATGTCTCAGCTCGTCTTCTGTTTGCAGGGTGGGTGGAGTTGACGGGGAGGCAAAGAACTGTATGGGGGAAAAATTAGACGGTGAAGGTCTGATTCAAGATGGAGGTCAGAAACGTGGAAATTTGTGGGCAAGGCTAGAAGCTGCTGATGCATCCTTAGTGAAAAGAGATGTCTTGAGGATGGCAGGGGGTTAAATGCTCTTTGCTCCATTATTGTCATCCTCGTCTTCAATTAGTCTGATAATACTGACATCAGGGGATCAGCTACTGAAAAAAAGGTTCAACAAATTCATTCCCCACTTATAGAAATGATATATTATGCTAAATATTCTGAATTTTCTATCTTAACTGTTCTATTTGCTCACCTTGCACTTGCAACTGCTTGTCCTGCCTCGCCTCCTTTCATTTCTCTCTGCTTCTCTCTTCTTTTAGCTGCGCATTTCATCCGGTTGTCCAAATAACTCAACTCCCTCCACTTTGAAAATGTTAATTTTTGTGTTTCTGTGCTCTCAACATGTGAAGCTTGTTATAATGGAGACGATCCAAAACTTTGAGTGGAGAATAACAGTGGTATGTTTTAGAGGTAGGGGAAGTTGTCGACGCAGGTGGTGCATTGAAAAAAATCTGTGCACCAGTGAATCAGTAATGATGGTTGAAGCATTAAGTGTCAAGTAGAAACGATCTATCTGTGCTACCAAAGTGAAGCCTAAATACTCCACGGTAGTCACTGTAACAAAGACTTTCCACAAACAGAGATCAACTCACAGGCTCTCCCGTCGTTGGGTCGATGAAGTCCGCCCAGTAGCCTGCGGTCCACAGAGCGAAGCACATCTCCTTTGCACCGCTTACAAACTGCAATCAGGAGGAGGCGCAGTCAGCAGCTGTTTCAACATTACATCACATCACCAAACAGCAATCAAATGAAAGGACTCACTTTGTTTAGAAGCTTCTCTCTGTCCTGTTCTGACGCCTCCTCACACCGACCGTTCCTCTGCGTCACCGTCACTACTGTGATAGAAGCAGTGGGTGCTGA
The DNA here is from genome assembly GCF_009762535.1 of Notolabrus celidotus. NCBI lineage: Eukaryota > Metazoa > Chordata > Actinopteri > Labriformes > Labridae > Notolabrus > Notolabrus celidotus. The sequence goes on along the minus strand of NC_048295.1, from coordinate 6,702,378 downwards.
AGGGAACATCAGCTCGAGTTCTGAAACACATGGATTTGTTACGTTTGGCTTTTGACTGATGAGGCACTTAAGTTGGTTGAGGACTTAGAACAGCGACTTACCTTTCTTTAGGAGCTCAGGGCAGGAGTTTATGGAGCAGTCTGTGCTGGTCTGGTTAAAATACTGCTCTGCTTTGTGGACCCTCGTGGAGATGGGACCCAGTTTACCCTGAAAAAAAGAAGACGGAACACACACGTACATATTTAAAAAGGCTGCCATGAAGTCTGGAAATGATTTAGTATTATCCTGTAGCTCATGATGCTAGCAACAAGAACTTACTTGGAACTCATGAACAAACTGCGCGAGTATGAACTGCTGCCTCTCAGCACTGCTCGGCACCGTCAGTACATCCGGCACCGTCCTGTGCACCGGAGTCTTCTTTTGGTCCCTCATGCCATCCAAGTGGCAGTCGAACCCAACGTTACCAGGTAGCTGAAAGCGCTCGTCTTGAGGTCCGAATGGTCCCATGTTCTCATCAGGCCACACCGTCCTCTGACCTGAGACAGACATACAAGCATGTGTTTAATTTCCTGCTGTCTATCGCTTTTTTTAACATGCTATCTTGTCTCTAGTGCTTGTGTAAAGAAACAGGTCCTTTACTACTTGACTCACCTGAGTCTGCGGGTGAAACAGCTATGTAAGGCTCATCTGAGCTTGCAGCAGAAAAGGTTCTGGTTCTACCCACACGGAGAGCGACCAAAGCTTGATGTCCAGCGGTCTGAGTGAGGACAAACCGGCCCCGACCACACAGCACCTACATTGGAGAGAGGCATTTGTTAACAACCTGCGACTGGGCATTGCAATCAAACATAATATTCAAAAGTCACTGTTAACAATTTGTTGATTAATCGAATAGTCGATTAATAAAATAGTCAATTATTGGAATAGTCAAATATTCAGATTTTTGGACTGTTATTGTGTTACAAGGGATTTTATTTGTTATTTAATGGCAATAAGTGAACAGCCTTCAGATTCCCTACAACCACTGTCTGACAGCAGTGCCACATTACAACCAGATGCTGACGAAACATTAGCAAGAACATTTGTTTTATTTTATTACTATCATTATTTTGTTGCGATGACATAGAAAAGTGACTATGTTATGTTTTAATTTGACCCTTTTCTTTTACTTTTATTTATTTATTTAATTATTTATTCATATTTCTTTCTGTATTTTCTGTTTGTTTATTGAAACAGACACTTTTTGTCTAATTTTTGCTTTTATTAAAATTTTCAAATGTATGAATGTTACAAATAGATTAAGATTTTTAAAGATTGGGATAATGGTAACATTAACTGTTCGATTTTTTTTATTGTTAAATAATTATTTGACTATTCGAAATTCACAACTCATCATACAACAAACTGACCAGGCTTAAAGGCAGAAAGTGCTCCATTCAGTTAATGGTATGTTTGTTTGTATGTATGTATCACCTTTAAAAACAAATGTTTACAAAGTGCTTTGACAAACAAAGCATGGTTCGAATAACATGGCAAAAATGTTAACACAGAGAGCAAAACAACATGCTTACATGGGCAAACACTCATTTCAAACATCCTAGTAACACTTACAGACTTATTAAGATGAGAACAAGTGTGTTAGGAAGTGTTTAATTTGCATTACTCTTTACATGATGCAAGAGACACGACATCATGTAGCAAACACAGCATGAAGCTAATCAATGACGAGGAGCTACTTACACTGCTGGACATTGTGGATCGTCTCCTCTTACTTCTTACTTCACCTGTTGAATATAAAAATAACATTTAATGCACAACAAAAGTAAACAAAGCTGTGTTTCTGAGGAGAATAACTAGCTTAAAGTGACTGTAACAAAGTTAGCTAGCTGAACTAGCTGATGCAATGACAGCACATATCTGTCAACACGTGTCGTGTCCAGCATATATAACATAAAGAAAAACAGAAGCTTTGTTGTGGATGCTAAGGTTGATAAAATATAGAAGGTTAAACGTAAACAAAACAGCTAACCAGCTGCTATGCTAACGCTCACCCATAAGGTCAGCAGATATCTTATGACACTTTCCCTTTTCCAGCTACATTTGTACATTTCCTGTGATGAAACCACTCAAAACAACAACAAGACGACGTGCACGACACACTCTTTCATATTCGTTGGGTGGAATGTGGATGTATGTGTTTATTAAGACGCATACATTATGAAAAGTACATGCTGTTCTTCTTACCTGTCAACTTTGCACGTCCGCAGCTGTACTGCTTTAGCTAAACAACGACGGGAAGTGACGAGGGACATACCTGCACATGCGCAGTTGCGTAAATCTTACATCAGCTATATATATATAATGTGTTATGTGAAAGTGAGGACTTTTAAATGGTCGTTTTCACCCTCTAATGAGTCTTTTTTTGTGATATTCTAAGGAAATATTAATTTTAATGGAACAATGTGAACTAATACTACTACATCAAAAACTTAGTCCTTTTATTTATCATATTCTCCCACAAGATGGCAGCAGGGTAACATGTAACTGGGCCAAAACATTGTTTTCAAAGCAGTTCTGCTGAAGTCTGAGTGTTTTTGCTAATGAACATTTTTGCCTTTTAACCTTGTGTCATCATGATGTTAAATTGTCTACAATATTTCTTTGCTTGTAACACACTGACACAGTTTTGAAAGTTATTATGAGTATGGGGTTTTAAGAGAAAAACATCCATTATTATTTTATTTTATTTTACTGTGCAAGAAATGTGCTGTACAAGAAGAGGGGGACCAAGGGGTAGAAAAAATTACAAATAAACGAGGCATGAATACAAACATCACTAAGAACAGAAGGACAAACAACAGAAATATTAAGAAGAAATAGGAAAAAAACAAACAGCAAAAGGGTTCAAAGTTTAAACAAAATAGAAGCAATGAAGGAGGACAATTAAATAAATAATTATGACAGTTTACATAACTATTAATTTCCAGTGGTTAAAATAAAGAAAATAATGTGCGTCTTGTGAAGGTAAACATCCTTTTTACTTGTATAAGGCCCAGTAAAATCCTAATTACCATTCCAAAATGAAGCAGAATAAAGTTACAGGGTGGCAGGGGAATTCACTAATATTAAAAGGTGCAACTGTACATTTTCTGCAGAGAAGAGTATATTCTGGCTTTTGTTTTCACTTAACTGCCAAAAGTTGGCAGTAAACATCTAATTATCAGTTGGTTTGGCAGCTGATTGCTCAGCTGCATTAATTAGGTGCCTAATTATCTGCCTGAAATGCTACATACCAAACAATTCTCCCAATACTATGCATATAACTCTAAAAAGGTGACCTTATGTGTAGGACACTTTTACTTAAGTTCCCATAGCTCTCAAAATTCAGTTGACCTTACCTGTCCCTCAATAATGTCCAGAATCAAAAGAACAAGTGTGTTTGTACTGAGTATTTCCCAAGTGGGGAACTGTGGAGAAATGCTATACATGCTCAGCGAAATCCCTTCCCTTGATCGATAAAGTTGAAAAACTACAACAGAGGAATTGTCCTCAGTAGGAAAGTGTAATTTACTGCCAGAAGAGGAGAAGGACAAGGACAGCTTGTAAAGGCAATTTTGCTGGCATAGACACATCTCTTTAGCTGACTTGGACAAGCTGATTGACACTTTCTCTGAGCTGACGAGATATGTAGTGGGAGTTTACCCTGGGTCCAACATGCCTCACTCACTGTGGGCAGCTGCAGCAACGTGATTGTGTGTTTCGTGTGTTTTTCGTGTGTCTTTGTGTGTGGTGATGAGGCATGTGGAGCAGCACAGAGCTTGGCTGTCAGTGAGTCTCCCACAGGATCATTTGTAACAGCAACACTGCATCCAACTTAGATGGAGCCCCCTGCGGGATGTTCCACACACGAACACGTGCACATGCACTCCCAAAAAACACATTTATGAGCACTAGCATCTGAAAGCACCCATTAAACGAGCTCCTCACCTCAGGCTCCCTCCAGTGTTGTGGAGAGCAGAGCATTGAAGAAATGGCTGAATCAAGACTATTTAACTTTGGTGGTAATTTAATACTTTCTGTTCTGTTGAAAGATAAACACCAGCAACACAGGTTCAACACCTTTATTAAGACAAAGACATGGTTCCAAAATACAATGCAAGTTTGATTATTTAGACTGGAAGTATCTGTGAAGAGAGGAGAGTTAGTTATTGCTGTAAAGAGGTAAATTAGTCAATTTACTAAGATGTATCAAAGCAATGAATCAACAACAAAAAGACAAACCTTAGCAAAGCAGACACCAGCTCACACGAGGCAGAGAGGCAGACAAGCAGGCAGAGGGCTCCTTCAAGACAAATTAAACTTTGTTAATTTCAAGTAAATGCAAAATGACTTACAACACGCTTGGAATAATCAATTTGATTCATGACCTACCTCAGCACAAGGAACATGTGGCAACCAGCAAGCACACAAGACGAAAAGGAAGCCATGCTGCCACAGGTGCTTTATATATGGTTCAGCTAATTAAGGGGCGGGACCAGGGGAGGAGTTGATTGACTTTCAAGAGGCTGCATTCAAGGCCAACAATGAAAAACCAAGACTAGAACCCAGGGGCGGAGGACAGCGACAGGCAGGTGCATTGTCCAGTACTGTCTTTCTCAGGAATAACATAAACATAAAATAGACAAAGCGGTCTAAAACACAGTAAAATGTATTAAAACATAAACTAGACACAGCGGTTTAAACACATTTTCAAAGGCACTCTACAACACCTTAGGAGATGACACATAGGTGAGGAGATCCATTAAAATAATAGACCAGGATCAGCCTCAATTGTATCCTTGAGACCTCCTCACAAAGCCATGGGTCAGTTGAGGTTTTTCTTTATTGCTACGCTGTCAGGTCACGCCAGATCTTGTCTTGAATCAGCACTTTTCTACTGCTAGTTCATCCATTGTTGAAAACTACATATCCATCTAACCATCCCATTTTGAGCCACCTGCCTGCGTCAGCACACTATTAACTGTGCTCACTCCTTAACTAATGGCGCAGTGAGTGCCATTAAGGGTTGAGCTGCCATTTCCTCAGCATGTAGGGATGCTACAGCTATTAGGGTTTGTTCATGCTTCCCACCTCACTGTTTATCCACACTTGCTTGTACTGGGTTTAAAATCCTGGTGTAAGGTTTTTTAATCTTTACATTAATAATACACATGTTTACAGTCATCTTGTTAGGTGGACTGAAACAACTCTCAGAGAGGAAGATATCCAGTAGTGAAAAAAAATTGAAGCTGAAAACCTCTCAAAATATTGAAGCTTTTAGTTCAAGGAAGGAGATTTATTGTAGTTCTCTCCCAAGGTCTTCAGCACTCAATTATTATTGAATGGACCAGCCAGGTCATTATTGTCAAGAGCATTTAATCTGTTACATCTCCACTGCATCACATCCCTCGTGTCAAGGCCCCATCTACAGCTCTCCAGCCTTTAAAATGACTGCAATTTAAAGTTCTTACCCTATAAATGGATTTATCTGACTGGGTTAATCTTCCGTATATCAAACCCAACATCTACTTTCTTCCCCGTGCCCTGATTGACCTGACTCTGAGAACATGTCCACAGTGGGTATTGATGCAAAATGCATGAACAGCCCCTCTGAACATGCATAATTATGTGAAAATGAAATAACAGCTCATATACACTGCGTCCTCATTAGTGACTGTAAACCCCAGGCTTGCACAGGGGATTTAATTGAACAGTTCAGCACTACTGACAACGCTCCGAGCATTTTGGAATGCGTTTTGACAAATAAGCACCAGGTGTGAGTACGGAGGACGGTACATTTTATAATAATATCTCAAGAAAGTAGCACAGAGGCTCCAGCAATGGCTGTAAACAGCTGCAGAGATCATTTCATGTTTAATATTCTTCATCAGAGGCAAGATTAAAAAAATCTTGCTAATTAGTCATGGTGAAATATTCCAGTGATGACAAGAGTCAAGAGCTAAGCAAGCATCTTAAGCTTTAGGCTAAACAGAGCTACCATTGCACTCAGACAGGCCATAGACAGTATGTTCACATAGCTATGAAGGAGACCAGGTGGCACAGTCTTAACATATGAAGTGTGGAAGTGCTAAAGACTGTAATCCCTCAAATGTCCACTTGAGGGTGGCTCCAAAAGTCCAAGAAGCCACATACACACCCATTCAAAAAGTGGACACTGGAGCAATAGAGCTTTATGGTGATGCCAACAAGCTAATGTGTTTATTTTAGAGTGATGGCGAGGTCTGCTGCTTATAGAGCTACAACTAAAGCTCGCTTGTGAACATTTACAATCAGGAGGTTTGCTTCTGTTTTGGCTAATCAAGCAAAATATTGATGGTCAACCAGTTGTGTTACATTTTATCTACCAATCTGTGTGTTTAAAATTCCAGTCTCTTACGCTCCTGTACCAAACAACCAAAAGACTGATGGAGCAGACAAACATATTCATCCCTACATTTATGATATTTTTGGCTAGTTGACTTTCAGTGGATCCCATCAAGGCTTTTAATCGCCCCAGTGTGCGACAGAAAACTTACACTGACTTATTATGGGCATAACTTTGCACTCACTGGAAGAGGAAGTTTGAAAAAAATAACAGAAAATGACTGAATAGGTACTTGCACCTGATGCTCATTTGTCAAGGTCTGCTCCAAAACGCTCTGAGCGATGTCACTGCTCCTGAACTGTGCAATTAGGCCTTTCCCCAGTTGTGCGCCCCAGGGGCTGCAGTCACTAATGAGGTAGCAGTGGGTGTGTGTGTCTGCTGTTGGACTGGGCGCATAAAATTATGTATATATATATATATATGGAGAGCCTGGAGGTCTGGCTACACTACTAGCACCTTTTGACTGGTGAGTAGTGGAAGTTTTGGGCGGATTATTACCTGCTGCTGAATCTTTGCATCCCTGAGATCCCTGATTACTGCTTGCTCAGTTTTACTATGCTCTGTGACATTGATGTTACACCTGAAACAGCTCCTTTATGCCTAAAAGGGTTCATTATCATTCAAGTAGTCATTATGAGGAAGATAATTACTACTCACTTTGCATATGAGACCAACCAAGCATGTGGCAACCTGATCATTTCTGCCATTTTACATATCTTTACATATCATGAATGCCTACAGAGTCAAAGATACACAAAGTGCTCTAAAAGCCTTGTGGTTTTCTAATGTAGCTATAAATAGAAATATGATTGAACCTCTATTTCTGACCACTTTGGCAAAAGATTAGAAAGTAAATACATGCTGCCTGTTTTCACTCCCCTCCTTCAATCACATTTCCACCTGGTTCCCCCAAATGAATTTATGATTCAACCCACAAACTATTTTCCCTTCCAGTACCTGCTCATGTGGTCTCTTTTTCTGGCCTTCCTTGAGAATGTTAAAAATCATTCCCCTTTAAGAGGTCTCTGAACCTGTATCTGTTTTTAATATGAAAAAAGGGGCATTGAAATTACAGCTTTGCATTCATAGACAGCAAGTAGATCAAAAAGTGGTCGATGGCATATGCTGGTAGTTCAGCGGCCCGTCTCAAAGTGAGCTCGCCATATGCTGGCATTTCGGCAGCCCGCTACAAGGTGCAACAATACTGTAGTTCAGCAGCATGTCACAATGTGGTCTCGCCATATCTGGTGGGTTGGACATCATTAGTTGGACTTGATGTAACCTTGCTAACCTCTGCTGGTTTAAGACAAAGCAATACAATAGCAATTAATTATCATAAGTCCAACGTGGCATTTTCCAGATTGTCAACGTCTGTTGGAGCAAGGGGTTTTCATGTGTGTGTGTTCATGAAGGCATCATCCTCAACCAGGAAGTTGACCTCAGAGGGAACAATTGTGTAGAACCAATTAAATGTTGAGGACAGATGGATTTGCAGAAACCAAACCTTTACAGCGGATGACCATGAATGGTACTGAGGCAACTTTTATTACATCATAAATTCAAATATTCATAATTTTTCTCTCAGTCAGGAGCACACGAGTATGGTTATAAGGTCAGCTGGAGCCTTTGGTCAAATGAAGCTTTGAAGGTCAGCCAGGGAGAGAAGATAATTTATAACAGACTGTGTGTTTGTAATTATACGCAACAGTGCTGGAATTTATATTTCCTTATCTCTTATCTCTTGTCTTTGAAACCAGGCCTCAGTCTGACATATTAAAAACAGTGCTTAAGCCCCGCCCACCAACAGTAAACTCAGCCAATGACATATCCTCTGCCTGTGGACCTTCTAAGCCTGGGAGAATATATGTGTGTAAATTAAATCCTCATGTACATTCACATACAATATGTCCAGATGTGTGTGTATTTGTCGCAGCTCATCATTTTTCAGGGACCAGAGGTTTGGTGACATTTCTGAAGGCATGTTAAACCTTGCTACTGTCTCACAGCACTGTCTGTTTGGATTACAGCGACAGTGTGTGCGGTGCCGACAGGGAGAGCTGTCTGAATGTGTATAAAAATAAAGCAACTTCTGTCATGTCTGATGCACAGAAAATGGAAGAAGACAACATGACTTCAGTTAGCATTAAAAGAGGCTGGTGAGTACCAGCTTATGTTAAATTGTGTGTGTGTATTATGCTCTCCAAAACAGCTTGAATACTAATGAGGAGATTATCCACAATGTGACAGAGACGGCATGCTTCTTCATACTTGACCGTTATTTTGGTCTCTTAAGCACACTTAAAACAACGCTTTATACTAAAACAAAACACTGGGGCATGCAGAACATTACATCTAAGTCATACATGTTTATCAAAATGAAAGAATTCAGAACTAAGCAGGTGTTTTCTCTTCTGTCTGGTAGAATATATCTTGTTAATCTCAACATAAGACTTATTTTCCTCTTTGCAAGTAATTAAGGCTTTATTTGTTGCTTGTAATATCTTGAAAAAGACATTAATATGCCTCTGAGGTCTTCTGACATGGGTCTACTGGCAGTTCCCCCAACCAACAACAAGAAGAACCATGATGCAAAATATTTCCAAGCAGGTCAAATCAAACCCAAACGGTCTGCATTTAGAGACAAAGCAAGAACACAGTATTGTTTCATTGCAACAGTCTGTTTCAATCTCCTCCTTTCAGACCCTGTGAGCAAAATCTCTCACACCTCCAGGCTGAATGACACATAACAGCATTGTGATGACTGCATGCTGCACAGAGGGTGCAGGCTGGGGCTTGGTGATGCCACGGCCAATAATGCCCCTTATAACCTGTGCTTTCAGTTTCCATCTAAAACAATAAAGGGATCATTGTCCTTGTCACATCGGGGAGGGTGGCACCGTAGTGTGAAAGGCGACGGTCCTGTGAGTCTGATACAGTTTGATGGAGGAGATGGGTTTTTAATGCCCGAAAGAAATGTATGAACTCGTCCCGGTACTTCCACTGGCGATGGTATCACATGACCGGAGACCCAATCGGTGCATACACATCTGAGCTGAACAAGCTCACAGTGAGGCTCCTGATGTGTATTGATGTGTTCATGTCAGCTGTCTCTTTGACTCTATGGTATGCGATGTTGATTGCCATCCTGCCTGAGCCACCTACACAAACCACATGGGGCTTTAAGACAAAGGGAATGTATACAGTATATAGGAGGAGGTGACAAGAGAGGATCATGGTCTACAAGGTTTCCCTACACTGTAAAGTCAGTGTATCTGTGACACACATTAACAACCAGGCCTCGTGCAAAAACAATTAAATGTGTGAATTAGCCTGAAGACAACTGCCCAGCATTGTTAAACAGGAAGACAGATGATGTTAGCAGACAGCTGGAGGTGCTCCAATGAGTTCATCACACTCCAGGCACCTCGGGGGCTGATTTAGCTCTTCACGGCTGGGTTACACACACCAGCATGATACCGCGCCTAGGGGCACAGCACCTTTGAGAAACAGATAGTGACCACATAAGCAGAGACTCAGCGCTCAAAAGGTCAGGGGCCTAACAGTTTACTAAACATGTTGGTGGATTTAGGTCGAACACAGGTCTAAGGGAGGGTAGGTGTACGGAAACAAGGGATGTAAATAGTGCATATTAATAGTAATTCTTTGTGCATTTTGTCTCCCGTCAGTCAGAATGAAATGTTCATGTTGGGGCCAGTGATCTTGAAAAGCCACCAGCAGATCAGTCAAAAGCTGTTGGGTTTTCAGTCGCTCTGATATAACACTATCACTGAGGGAAGCTTTAATAACATCAGTGACAACAGAGAACAAGTAATCAAACACATGTTCACCTTGAGTCTCTGTAGTCCTAATAATCCTCTCTGGCTTCTCTGTCTGCTGCCCTGTAGTCCTGCTAACCTTTGCTCTGCAGCATCATTAAATAAAAGCCTTGTGACATATCAAAGTGTGCACATGTCCTTTCCTCTTGTAATGACTCGTAGTCTATAAACCAGAAACCCCGCCACAGTTCACTGGCTCTCTGTGCCTTCCCCGTCAGCAGGGTGGGTTATAGTGGTGAGCGTTGAAGCGTGGCCATATTGCGTTGCTATTACTGGCTTTGTCTCCTGGCTTTGGGCCGGTGTACAGTGCAGGAATGTTTATGTGTGTGGGGTGCCAGACAAGGTGAGGGCGCTGACCTGTCTCAATCAGACAGTTGCGATGATCCGACGAGCGCTGACCTAATTTGGTGGGGGTATCTCTCATCCGCTCATGTTACCGTCAGCAAACCTGTGCGCCGGTTCAATTCCCTGCAGCTGTTTGTCGTGACAGGTACAGGGAAATCTATGCCAGGTGGGGAGGGGATGATGTGTTAGGTGAGCCATGTTGTTGTTGTACTCATCCTAAAGTGCTTTTTGTTGTCTGGCCGATATAAAAGAACAGGTAATGTTTTTTACTCCTCTTAAAGCTCCACTCTTGGTTTGTGCCTTCCACCAACAAATCTGGTTCTACTCAGGGTTTCTGCCTGTTCATAATAGGTGTTTTCTAGGCGGATGAATGTTTGGTTTCTGAAAATAATGCGGCTAAAAGATCATTTTGTAAAGTGTCCTTAGCTATCATTTTGCAGCAAAACACTGTCCACAGTGATACATTGCTTTACTTCTGATTACAAACAAGGGGGAAGGGTGCCTAACCCTACACTTAAGGTTACACACTTAGTAAAACTACCTCATAAAATGTAACTCAGGAAAATGAACACTAAAATGTTAAACTCTAGCCTTCAACCTCAAAGCATAAAAATTGGAGTACTTTACTGATTACTTACTTAGTTCACAATAATGTCCATTTTATCAAGTATAATGCAAATTTTAGACTCCAAAAATCAAATAATGGAACTACAGCCCATGCACATTTTTTTTCAGGACTACAAAATATTAATGAACAGTTATACGATGCAGACACTGCATGAGGACCGTCATTCCTCTAGATTCTAATGAACAAGGAAGGAGGTGAATTTTATATTGTGGTATTGATTGACTGCTCATTTCAAAAGGTCAAAATAATCCATCTGGACCAGGAGTCACAATGAATGAATTTGACTACATTGGAATGCATTTAGGATCTTTGTGTGCCTGGGGGACAGAACAGAGAGGACTTTAATTTGATTATCTTGGGAAATATCCAATAAAGACTATTTCAGGTGTTAAAATAACAAACCAAATAAGATTTTCAACCACGACATGTCTATATATTTTTTTTTTTAACCATTTCACCAGTCCAGAGACAGAAAGATGGAGGACATTTTGGGACCAGAGCTCTCTTTCTTCGCTTCTCCCACTGGATTACGACCATTGATTCTCCCAGTGCACCTCCAGGTCAAAAATTGGCTGTTTGCCCAATCAATGGCCACCTTACTGCTATCTATGTGCCGGTCAATAAGCCTACCTGCTTTAATCTTCCAACAGCTCACTCTCAACATGGAACCCAGCGTCTACCCTCAATATAGCACTGCTTCAGAAAACTCATAAAGGAGCTCAGGATTTCCCGAGGCGTACGTAAGAACTCTGTACATTGTTTGATAGTCTCAAGACTGAAAATGGAACAAAAATGAAAATGTCTAGAAAAAGTCTAGAATGATTGGTAGACTAGTAAAGTGAATGCCTAGTAAACAAAGACAATATCCTGGCTCTGGAGTAGCAGTCCCCTTATGGTAATGCTCCAATCCCTTGAGTGTAAGGGAAGTAAAAACCCCCCCTACCACATCTTGTTCACTCAATCGAATGCTTAGTGACTGATGCCTTTACAGTTAGCAATAGTTCATCATGTTGGCCACTTGGGGGCAGTATAACAAGCTGTAGACACATATTAACACCATTTGTTACCTGGCTGGGTTTAATTACTTGCGCTAACATCTCAAATCGATCCGCCAAACAAGTCCAAAATATTTTGCCTCAGCTTTGCGTCGGGGTCCCGCTTACCTTGTGTGTATTCTAATTTGCATAACTACCCACTCACCATACATAACCCCTAACATAACACGGTTAATCTGAGTAACACATGAGCACTACCCATGACCTCACGTGTCAATTTGATGTGTTGTCTGGGAAGCAGAAACACCACAGCAATACTCACTTTACCAGCAACAATGGTGTCATAAAACAAACAAACACACAAAAAGGGATGATCTTGTAAAAACACGACGGCTAGAAGCAGTGACAGATAGAACCTTGCTCACCACCCCCACTGTGCACTCTTGGTGCGGCAGCTGGGCAAGTTGAAGGAGGTAAATAGGTTTTGACAGCACATTACAAAGCCCCTTGGCTGGGTGGCAGCATGGTGTGTTTAAAAGGAGGGTGAAGGACGCATGACACACACACACTCAAACACACTCACACACACACATGTTCATCTTCTGAGTCACTCTGTAATCCAGATAGAATGAGTGGAAGCAGGTACAGGTACAAGACCACCTCACATCAGGGTCTTGCTCACCCTGTTTGAATTCTAATCTGCATAACCACCTGTTCACTATACGTTGTTTGGCTAGTATCAGCTGAACCATCTGGTTGCTTTACAGAGTAGCAAGGGGTGGCATGGCTCTCCCTGTACTCTGATTGGCCTCCTCAAAATCCTGGTGTACTGAGACCCAACAAATATCATGAAAACACTAACATGTCCCAAACAAAAACAATGCACCATGCTAGCAACACTGATTTGTCTGCATATATGTCAATCAAGCTGTTGCTGTTGTAAGCACATCATAGAAAAACAACCCTAACGCACCATGAGTCAAGGTTCAATACTAATTTGTCTGTACATGTGTCAATCAATCTCAGCATGCGGCTCTTGCCAAGATAACCCTGCTTATTATGCTGACAGGACCTGCTGTGGAACGCCAGGTAGGCTAGGTCAAATGCCAAATAAAGTGAGTGTCAGCAGACACAGGAGAAAGCAGGCTAGCAAACACACAGCAACTGTATCTGTAACTATCTACTTCATTACTTATTTATTTTCTTGATAAAACTGAGTTACATTAAAGCTCACAAACACTTGTGGTAATTAATTATTATTATTAGCTTGGTTATATTTGGACACAGTAATGCTAGCTTATTCTGTAGTTTATATTAGCACACAGGCACAAGAGGTGCCACTCTCTTTTATGTTATTTAGGCAATAAAATGTTAAATTCTGCAGCTTTTCTATATGAAAACACATAATGTTCAAAGCTAAAGAGCCAAATCAATATTTCTTCTGCCTCCACGCTACATCTCAGACCTCTATTATTGCTTCCATTGACTTTCTAATAAAAAACCCAGCTCACATCCACACTCCTGAAACTTGTGTCTAAAAAAAGTGCAACATATTTGACAGACGTTCGTCCTTCTCTCCCTTCATCCTGGAGACAATTGCTCCATCAAGGTCACACCAATCTCATCTCCTGCTCCCAGCAAATTAAGTCAACCGTCTGGATGTGCATGCATGTGTGGAATCTATTATTTCCTGCTCCAAGGAGCCTTGAATGATTGTTAGTGTAAACGCTCCAGCTTCAATAGACACACTCTGGACCAACCAGAATTTAGCAATCTTTCTGCTCTGCAGAGGTTAAAAAAAAACAACACACACTCTGTGCTTTACCTCTGCACACACAAACATAACCCCGCATTGCTTATTCATACGCTCACACACACAGTCGAGCAAACACACGTCTGCAGGAGTAGATGAGGGTCAAGGGCAGGTGGGACCTAAGAGAGACATTGTTGATGGCCTCTCCAAAACAAGCACAGATGCTCGGGCGCAAAGAGAGGCATGAATGAAAGAAAGCTATCAGTCCGAGCAGCTGGATCGGTTGTGACAAGGTAGTGATGGGATAGAGAGGCTCCGCCAATACAGAAAGCGCTGCCATCAGCATTTCTGCGCCCGGAGGTAATGGGCAAATAACACAAACTCACTTCCTCGCTGATGCACTCGCTACGACACTTTGATTCCCGGGAGAGTGCTTTTCTTTGTCGCATCACAAAGCTACAAGGGTTGCCGGGGAGAAGCAGGAGCGTTCGGTTTGTGGCGGGGTAGATAAACTTCTACCTTTTGTTTTCCTCTGCGTTTTCTGCTGCCGAGTGAGGAAATAAAAGTTGTAATTTCAAGCGTTTTTTTTCCAATCATGAACACAAAACCAGCCTTGATATGAAATAGCTCTGATTCATTCCCCCCCCGACAGATGGAGGTGAAGCGCCTCTTTCTGATTCGCAGTAACCAGCCGCGCTTCACTCAATTACCCAGTGGCATTCTGTTGACCTTGCATGAGATAGTAATGACCTCGCCATCCCGCTGAGCCCTTCTTTTTACATTTCCCTCCTCTTTTTTTCTTTCAGGGGACAGCTAGTGTTCCATCACACCCCGAACTGATTGATGCCTTAGATGCCTGACCTCATGTTAGACAAGGGTGACAGCAAATCCATTCTCAAGTCTCTATTTCAACATTTTTTTAAAGTCTTGAATCAGTTGTTCAAAGGAAATTGGATTTTTTCTTGTTAAATATTCACAATCGGAGCAAAACTGTTCATCACACGTCGACAGAGAAGTCTGAGTCCATAATTTAAAGTGAAACCAAAAGTACAAAGTGATGAGAACCACGTCCACATTGTTGCTAGCATGCACATTAACACAATTCATGCATTATTTGATCCTGAAACATCACTGCTGAGTCCTTATCACCACCTACAGGCGCCTTTCCTTGCATTTGATTCATATTCAGAAGAAAGACAACAGAAGAAGTCAGATCTGAGCATAACAACATTAGCTAATGCTATTGTCATTGTTTTCTCATTATACCAATCTGCTGTTGCTCTGTTTGAGATGAAACAGAGGGAAAAGAAAAGAAAAAAACCTTGACACAACGGTGGATTTTTGAGCTTTTGTGGGGAATCTTGGAGGGAAAACATGGACCTGACTTTTGACCCAGTCTGTAATCATATCAAATGTTTTCTTCTGTGCGCTGTTTGAGGACAGAATCAGTCAGAAGTCATGATGTGTGCACATGATGCAGTCAAATGATCCCTGATGTGAAGCTGCAACAAACAACGGCATCATTCTGCACCGCTGACAATACACAAGGCTGCTTATGTAACAGCAGAAGACTCAAAGAGAGGATCTTTCACATCCAATCATGCACCTAGTGTTTGACCTCTGACCTGTGGACTGTCATGGTGTCGCACTCTGACACGTGTGCTTAAAAATAGAATCACATTCATTCAAAGGTGAAGGGAGAAAAAGCGCGTGCGTGCAGAAGGCGTTCGGGGCGCACATTGTTAATTTCTGACACCTGCATGCGCCCCATGCTGTGAAAACGCAGTCAACATTGGACCAAAGGAACCACTCAGTTCCTCAAAGGGAAGAACCTGGAACTAAAAGTTCTTGGTTCCTTTGGTGAACAAGCACCTTCGGGTTTATATGTCAGACCCCACTGGCTTCATTTGCATAATCCTGTTGAAAAGCCACTCTTTGATGTGTCCTCCTCTGATTGGATCATAGTTTGAACAAGTGTTTTCTTTATTATAGAGTTAGTTGATGATAACTTTGCAAACAGTAACTCACTGAAAGAGTTTCTCAGCTAGACTCATATGACACTTTTGTAATCTTCTTCACATTACAGCGCAACGAATCGCTTCAAGCTGCACTGACGTGACACCATAAAGCCCTGATGAGTGATGACAGCGATTAAAACACACACACACACACACACACACGCATACAGAACACACACCTAACTGTTGACAAGCAGTGACAGGAGCAGCAACATCCCTCTCTCTGTACTTTCTAATGAAGTACTCCGGATTTGCTCCATATTTAATCAGTCAGCTGCCTGTGTGTCACCGTGGAACTAAAGCGATGTGACTCTCTGAACAAGGAGCCTTGATATGGAAGCTTTGTGTTCAGCAGTGCTGCACTGACACCCTGAGGCCTCTGTGACACCCCCCTACAAGACGATGAAGTCATCCGGGGAACACTTTTCATGCCTTAGAATGCTACACATGTATGATTTGACATTTACAAACTTATTCTACTTTTAATTCAGAGCTGAAATAATTATCTAGTATTTTTACGGCGCATTAAAGCGCGTCAAATTCGCTCTGAAGCGATGAAACAAACTCATTTAAGAGGCAATAAACGGCTTTATCAACACTTAACAGAGTCTGCAGAACCGCGGCTCAGTGAGATATCATTTCAAGCTTCCTGGGGGGGGGGATGTGTGGCACCGTTCATTTAATCTCTGGCTCTCCGCGACTGTTTTCCCTCAAAGAGGCAGGAAACAAAGGACGCCGAGAGAAAGGAAACTACAACTCTGATTTTATTAAATCAGCGGGAAACCAGAAAGCAATCAATGCAGAACACGAATTTGCTATTTTCTTATCCAGTGACTGAAATTGAAGGATAAGAGATGTTGTAATTTGAAAGCTTATTGTTATTCCGTTTGAGTGACGGCTTGTGTGGTGTTGCATACAAAATGCATCCACGCTGTGTTAGAGTGCGTTTACATTAACAATGTGTCAATACTAATCATTGCTTTCCCGTTTCTCCTCTTTCCGCATAGAATAATGTCACAGAATTATCATTTCCATGCTATATTGGTTATGTTTCAAAGACATCTCCCCTGAGTGTCACACGATGTGACAGCAGCCCGCGCAGGCCGCTGTGCTCTGCAGTGACACTCTGTCCACTCGCATCAGCAGCAGCGTTCCCCCACAGCGGCCTGTCACCGCTCTGCCTTTAACCACCTGCTCAGGGGGGAAATGAAGCAGCCATAGCAACACCTGCCCACATCTGGTGGTGCTGCCGCTGCCGCCGCTGCTGCTGCTGCTGCCGCCCAGTCATTGTTTTTATGGGTCACGAGATGATGGCTGGTCATTTCTCTGATGGCTGGGTGGAACACGCTGGCAGGGTTGAAGCTGAACACGGGCTTAGTATTACTGTATCACTTTAGTGTTTGTTTGAATGGCTACAGCAAAGCAATATTACACTTTTTAAAATGTATTATTATAATTTTTAGATTTGATTTTTGTACTCCAGCTTCTTCTTCATCCTTAAAGTTATCCTACCTTTAAGAAACATCTGAAAAATAAGAAGAGAAGTCAAAACCGAAACAGGTGGAGACCAAAACAGAGCAAAAAAAGAGTGGCTATTTCATGTACAGCCAACATGTTAGCCATATCTATTGTAAAAGTCACTTAAAGCTGTAGCTGCTTTAAAGAAGAGAATGAAAGGTACTTTATTAATCCCCAGGGGGGAATTCAATTTTGTCACTCATGCTATTTTTTGGACATGCTACACACACAGTTTTTGGTATTAACATACAATCATGCACACACATGCAGTGAACATGCTTAGGGAGAGATTTCAGAGTGAGGATGTTGCCATCAACCAGCACACCCCAAGCAGTTGGGGGTTCGGTGCCTTGCTCAAGGCAAGTGAACCAGCACCTCTCCAGCCACCAGTCCACTTGCCAAACTTCGTCCATACTGGGACTCAAACCGGTGACCCTTCGGTTCCCAAGCCAAGTCCCTATGGAGCTACTGCTGCCCACTGCCGCTAAGGTGTTCTATTGCATTGTATTGCCAGGTGTTGCTGTTTATAAGATTTATATCTACTCTACACTGAAATCTCAAACATCTGGGACAATGAATCCTCTTTCTCCGTCGATATTAAACTGTTGTATGTTCCCTGATAAGCCTCTTGTTTATGTGTGGAGACTGCGGTGCGTGATGGTGATTAAATTCCAGCACTTATCTTTATAATCGTCACAGCGGGAGTCGACGTTACTCAGAAGATTAAATTAATACAAACGCAAACTGATCTAACTGCAGAGAGATCACACACACACAAGGACAGAGACAGATAGGGGGGAGATAAAAGCAATGTTAAATGAACACATTAATGTTAAAATAACTTGGAGAATTTAACATTGTTTCTAAAATAAACAGTAACATCTAAAGAGATGATTTAGATGCCTTCAGGTCCAGATGGCAGTGGGTTCAGCGTATTTATCTCTTCAGACTAAAGCATCCAGTAAACTACCTGTGCAGCAGCGTGTGTCTTGAATTTAGATTTGAGGAAACAATATCTTCCGCCCGGTCTTGGAAGTTAATAACAAACAAAAAAATGCTGCAAGTGTTTACAGGAGGGATTTACGCATTCATGGAAGCACACAGAGGAGATAGTTTCAGATGCATGGTTGTGGTGCTGGAACGAAACCCCGAACTGACACTCTCTCCTTCTAAAAAAAGTTTTGTGTGTGTGAACAGAAGTCTGAAGTTTGCAGTCAAAATGTTAAATTGGGTTTGAACATTATCCAAACTTCAACTGCTTGAAAGCTTTTTCATTTATTTTTTTAATATAATTTGTGAATACATCAACACAGTGTAGACTAAAAGAGAGGAGCATTACATTATGTGCTGTTTGAGGAATAACACTCTCAGGCAAACAGTGCCAAAGTGTGTTTAATTCGAGGCTCTAATATTTGTCGAATGTGTGAGGAAATTAACATTTTAAAGAAGCTGCTGAACCGAAAAGGAGAAAGAAAAGCACTAACAACAACAAAAACTGAACAAATCCATGGCATGTCTCACTCAGAGGACTACACCCGCATGCCAAGCTTGATTCTCCTTCAGCTCCAGGACTGCTCCCAGAGTAAATATCAGGACGACACCAAAGTGAGTGGCAAGGGACTCCACATTTCAGATTCTGCAATTTCACACGTTACTCGTTTGAAAAATAAATTCCATTTCAAAATCTAATTTGCTTCACAATGCGTACCTCCCTGGTGATGAGAGCAGATTAACTGGAACCGTGGCAGATGTGCGGCAATAAAGTTTGAAAGTGGGAGATTAAATTTCCTCCTGAAGTTTCACGGGGAAGCAAATGATGTTCAAAGCTGTCTTGCTTCAGATGAGTTTGATGCATTCAGAAGCACTCCAGGACTCATTTGAAAGTGTAACTACATTTAAAGTTCAGAATTGTGTTTCAAAACTGTGTGTTTTGCATAAAATAAATTAAATTATGGTTTCATTTATTCTTCCCCCCCGCCCATTTTTTGTCGATGTCAGCACTTATTGGTCCAAATGTATGTACACAGGCATTCAAGATGGTGTAAGTTATCACTTTGACCCAAGTGGAAAACTCTGTCTGAAAAATAAAGCTTCTACAAAAGTGCAGTTCCTCAGGTGTCCACTAGAGGCTAGCTCCAAAAGCCAAGGAATCCCCATTAAGTCCCATTTTAAAACACCAAACTTACCAGCACAACAAAAAAGTTCACAGCCTGGCTCTTTATTTATACCCACTGTTCCAGGTGTTAATTTAATTAACACATCTGTTAAGAGGTTAGGAGCTATACATTGTACATAACTTGTAAGCTAGGAGTAGCTTTGCACATCTGGGCTAACAACAGTATGTTGTTTTGGCGAATTGTACAACAGCTGTAGCCTTGAGTGAAAGATAAATGAGTGCCTACAACCCTTCAGTGGTTTCCAGAAGCTAGCTAGCTATAAAACAGCTGTTGGTTGTTTCTGGTGAATTCAAAACTGTTGCAAGAAGCCTATATTTAGCAGCAGAAAATCATCTGTGATGTTTTTGGCGAAGGTAGAAAGTCATAACATTTTAGGAGAACTCTGAAGGTCCATGGT
The DNA here is from genome assembly GCF_009762535.1 of Notolabrus celidotus. Classification (NCBI taxonomy): domain Eukaryota; kingdom Metazoa; phylum Chordata; class Actinopteri; order Labriformes; family Labridae; genus Notolabrus; species Notolabrus celidotus. The sequence continues at coordinate 6,682,287 of NC_048295.1, read as the reverse complement.
GAGTAGGTGGTTACTGGTTTCACCATTTCAGGGTGTTTTTTTTTTCCCAATTTGTTCCCTGTTCATGGTTCTCTCCAAGGGGCTTTACATTTAAATCTTACTCCTACCCATAAAGTCATCATGAAGAACTCCAGATGCAAAAAGACAGGAGGTGAAAAGCCCTAAAACATGTAAATCTGTAAGATGCTTAACTCCCACACTGCACCTGTTCTGTCTGTGACTCAGCCAATCTGCTGGCTCAGTTACACTGCCTGACATCTCCTCTATTCCTCCAAGGACTCCTAAAGGTACGTATGCCTGATACACACTCACACATGTTTAGCAGAGTGAGCAAGGCGAACCCACTCTCTGGCTTAATCCTGATTTGTTTGTCTTCCAGAAAACGCACCACTGTGAAAACTTGAGAGAGAGAGAGGGAGAGAGAGAGAGATATGCAGCTTGCTTTTGATAAACCACCACCTCCTCTGCCTGAAACAACCACACAGAATGTAAAAAAAGAAAACCACAAAAAGCTTGAAGCCTCAGCTTTATCATGAAAACACAAAACATGGATTTAACTGATTGCAGACATCTAAGAACTTCTACATCACTTAAAGGCACAGTATGTAATTTTTGCTGCAAGGGGTCTTTCAGTGAAAAGAGGAATAAAGGAAGTAGTTTGATGATATGAAATACTCTAGGACTATGGGTGGTGTCTTGATTGTTGTGAGGCTGACTCAGGCAGAAGTAGAGTTCACGGATGGATTACTTCTAGGCATGGCGTGAGATCATTTCCTTTAATAAAACTGTGGCTCTTAATATTGGCAGATATTTAGACATGTCTTGTAATTTTGTTCTGTTAGCTAGCATTAAGTCATAAAATGCCATTTAAATAAATAACTGCAAGTAACATTAGCTAAAGTTTAGTCACATCATGTTATTTCATTTTGAAGAAATTTTATAAATGTTTGCTTTTGAAAAGTCATGCCATGTCGGTTTATTCAAATTGAACTTATGCAACTCATTGCTACTTTAAATTGAATTACAGCTATCTCTAGTTCTGATCGTGATGGGATCAGTCAAACAGGATGACAATGCTGTCAGAGGCTCTATCTGTGTGTCCTCTTAGCTGCCTCTTTATTTCGTCCTTTCGTCACAGTGACTTATATTTGCTGTGCACTTGCCTGTCTGTCCTTTCACTGAAACCACGTGAGCAAAATAATCCCATCAATTCTGCTTCAGTTTTCCATTGATGTCAGCACTGGACTTATGTCCACTTCAGTGTTTAATGGCTTCGGCTTCTACAATGGCATGAATAGTCCTTTGAGCAATAGCCAAATGTACAGCAGTATGTATAATGCTGCAGGCTAACAAGGTTCTATTTACTTCTAGTGCTCGCAACAGGACAGATTCTTTTGAGGGCTTGCCATTGTTCTTTTGTCTGCACCCCTTTAAGTTTTTTAATTAGGTTAGAATGGATTCAAGTATTCATAACACCCCCTGGTAAAAGGGAAAAAAAACCCTCCTTGGAGATCCCTGAATATAAAAATGAGCTATCCCTCCAGAGGCAGGCCATGCTAGAAGCTGCATCTGTCAATAACATAACACCATGTTCTCTGTAAATGTTCCTTGTGGCGCCACATGATTGATTATGAGTGCATCCCTGCTCCAAAACAGATGCATGTTTCCAGTTTGCTGGCTGGGAACAAACAGGAAGCAGCGCCACAGCGAATCTACTCTTGATACATCTCCCAAGAGATGCAAGTAACGGATAATGTACAGTGAGCAGGTGGTGATGCCAATTAGAATCCCAGCAGGGTGATCAGGGCCTTGATACACAGCCTCACTCCCACATGGGTTCATACACCTGCCCAATAAACTTATCCAACTTATTACTCAAGAGTAACATTTGTAAGCAATAACTTAAATTTGGCAATATGGCTCTGTTCTGTGAGCATCCTGCCCTTCCACTTGCATAGTAGAAATGCAAAAGCCCAAGGCAAGGAGGGCACACTCTTTAATGTGCATACATGAAAAGCAAAGGCAGGGAGAACAGCAGCAATGCAGCTTTCCACTTGCATATTAGAAATGCCAAAGCCTGAGGCAGGGAGAGCACACCTCCATTACTTTTCATGTGCATACATAAAGAAATGCAGCAATGCTGTTTTCCACTTGCATATTAGGAATGATGCAGCACAAGGCAGGTAGAGCACAACTCCATTCTCATTCATGTGCATAAAAGAAAAGGCAGCAAAGCAGTTTTCCACTTGCATATCAGGAATGCCAAAGCCTGAGGTTTGGAGAGCACACCTCTACTCTCTTTCATATGCACATATATGAAAAGCAAAAGCAGGGAGAGCAGCAGCAAAGTTGTTTCCCACTTGCTAGGTTGCTGTATTGGAGACACTCAAGATAAATGCTATTAACAGACATCCATGAATTGCTTGTAGTACAAATATGTGGCATATTATCGAGGCCATCTTCTCCTTAGAGAATCAAAATGACAAGTAAACAAAAACAAAAGGTAAATATAACTTCATCTTCTCACATACAGAACGTGAAATCACAAACCGTGACATCTCGGGTCCTTCCAGTGACATTATCAACAATAACCTAAGGGCAAAGTGTGTTTCGTGTATCCACACAAGTGCATGTAGCTGTGTGTGTGTCTGCGTGTGAGGAGAGAAGGACGTTATGTTTACACAATCTGACAGGCAAATCTACAGTGGAGGGAGGAAAGGAAAAAAAAAAAAAAAGCTCAGCCACTGGAGTAAAAGTCTGCAGCTCCAGAATTCAAAAAGATAAGTCTTCCATAAAACACATCACAGATATGACATTTCTGGGTCTCCACCAGCAGCGTGGAAAAATCGTCTCAGACTCGTACAAGTGAAGTCACACAACTCGCTGTCATGTTTCTGCTCTGTGGCGGTGCTAGTGAGTTGGTTGTGTTCAGGATTTCAGGTTTAAATTAGTCAGGCTGCTCCTGCTGCTTTGGATGATTTTAAAAACACATTTTATGAGTATATTTCTAGACACGCACATCTACTGTGCACATTATAACTATGACTTTAAAATAAATGCACAAATAATGTGTCTGCATTGAGGAACGCACGAACACACTCACTGTTAGGATCCTGCACACTCACCCAGCTGTCACTCAGGCAACAGGGTGGCGCAAAGAGAGGACAGCCACTAAAGAGGTGGCATATTTGGGTTATCCTCGGTCTGGATTTGGGTTCACACTCAAACCTTGGAACAAGCAGCTACTTTTAACTCTGTTACTCTTTGGGAGTGGTGGCAGTCACAACGGTTCCTCCACCTGATAAAACACCAGACGAACTGAACAAATAAGGATTTCTTTCAGTGTTTTAATAAACCTGAACACAGTCTTGTAAAAGGAGGAGAATAATGAAGGGAAACAGGAGACCTTGACGTTTGCAGAGGTCATTTTCTTAAATAAATTTGTCTGTTCTCTGCTGTTTGGGATTCGTGAAGTAGAACTCAGAACCTGTTGGGAAGGCTTCTAGTTGTGTCTACGAAGTATCCCCCCCTTTCCACCAAGGACTGAACTAACTGCAACGTTGATTACTCAGGGCACGAATACTTCACACAAACGAGTTTGTGTAAAAGCTCAAACACGCTCTGTATGAACACCCACCACTACGCTACACCGCCTTTGAAACACTCTTCCCTGAAACTGTGCTTCCCCTCGTCCCTTTGCTTCTTCAACTCCTCTTATGCACACTTTTCCAACATGTCAGCGAGTTTTCCCGTCGCCGCTCTATCGAGAGTTACTTGAAAGGGAGCGTCTGACTGCGACTTTGCCGCTTAAGCCTCTGGATAGACACCCACTGCCATCCTCTGGCTTTCACATCTCCGCAGTAAACGAGAAGAACCCTCTTTCGCCTGAGCAGTGTGTAGGAAGCCTGTTGAAAACACACAGGAGATAATAACTGAAGTGTCAAACCTGGAACGAGATCAAAGCGAGCGGCTGACAAGACGCACTCTTCACAACCTGGCAGTCAAAGGTAAGAGGGGGAAGAATTTACATGTTATGCAATGTGTTGGCTGTCGTATTAACATGCAAAACATCCCTAAAAGTTCTCAATGAAGTGTTGCCTCAGCCTTAGATTGAACCCGACAACCAAAAAATCCTTCCATGGAATAAATCAGCATTGTGCTGTGACTAAAATGAATCCCACGTTAGCCGTACGTGCGCAGAAGTTTGGTGTTAATTGATCTTCTATGGTCATACAAAGGGCTTCCTCACAGCAATTAAACGCTTTCCAGTTTGTTCTCTCCATCCGTCCACTAATTGTGTTTTCATCAGAAGCAAGAGAAGAGCCAGGTGCACCTGCAGCGTTTTTTAATTAGTCATTTTTCTGAGGCGCTATTAAAGAGACTAATCTATGGAGAGATGCTAGCGTCTCTTGATGTTAGCGCCTCACTCCCGCGTGGGTTCATGCAGAAAATGTGAGGACAATAAAAGTGTAGAAACAGGCAAAGGGATTGAGGAATGACAGCACTCCAGATCTTCTTTTCTTTACTTTGGCACACATCACATCAACCCTTCTTCTTTTGTTTGACAGTTTGGAGTTTACCCTTGAAAGGAAAGAAAAGTCGGATGTCTCATGTGGTGCCCTTCTTACTTTCTTTTCCTGAAAAATCTCAAAAACTTCTTCATCAAACGTGAATATTTGAATGATACTGTGTCTTTAAACTGCAATACTCATTATTTATTTATGGTACTTTTCTTTTAGGGAAGCTCTGACAATGTAGTGACATTTCTCTAGCTAACGCAGATGCCTGCATTGCTTGTCCAAATGTTACTGTTGCTTTAAGAATATTATTGTTTTTCTGTTTGGATTGAGTCAATAAGTTACATTTTTGTGGATTTTAAGCTTTTGTTGACAAATTTAAGCAAGAGATACGGTAAAACAGTTAACCGCCATCCAGGAGGTCTTTGAAGTTACAATAATAATAATAACTATTATTATTTTAAGCTGCTAGCTCACTGATGTTAGCTCCTAAATGTTCCTCCTGTGTGAGACACAGGAGGAACATTTAAAAGGGAAGCACACCTGTTTAGCTAACGTGAAATTTTCATCACCATAAAAACCAACTACTTTGGGCTAGCTACTTTTTGTCAGGGGTAAAAACAAGGAGGAGGACCTGCATGCAGAATCTTGACGATTTAATAACGCAAACAACAGTCAAACAAAAACTAACTCAAATGTCCAAGAACTAAAATCCAAAACTGTTCACAAGAACAGGGAAACACTGGAAACAACGTAAGGATCCAGCACAGGAGAGGAGAACTAAATACACACAGGGTAACGAGCAACAGGTGTGAACACAGGTGAAACTAATGAGGTTAATTAAGGCAGGAAGTAACTGAACCAGACACAGGGATCAAGAACTACAAAATAAAACAGGAAACCAAACATACATTTAACATTTTGAAGTGGGTTAATTTAACATACTTTAAAGATAATAAAGAAATATAAATATATAATAATAATTAAGGCTAGAAACAGCAGATATAGCTGGATAGAGGTTGTTGTGTCAGCAAATCAAAGGTGTTTAATATGATCTGTGTGGGAGGGATTCATATCAGGGGACCTGTGAGGCAGATTTCTTTAAATGTATTATAAGGGGAAGTAAGCTATCAGGATGTTTAAAGAGACCAGCCCTCCCTCTCCCCTCTGTTTCCCCCTCTTCCTCTGTTTCCTCTTTTAACTCAGCTGGTTTCAGTCCCAGCTGAGAGGAAGGAAAGACGAGGGGAGAGAAAAGAGGAGAGCAGGAGGAGGATGGGAGGAACGGTGGTAGTAGAAGGAGGAGGGGGGGACTTCCTGCGAAAACCTCCCAGCATTTAAGGAACTGAGAGAAGAAGAGCTCCTCTTCTATATCCAGCAGACACTCGCACGCTGCTTCAAAGTCCCATTACACCGAAGGTCAAAGTGTAAAGAAACACATTCCTTTGTCTGACACTCAAGGTCTCAAAGATGGACATCCTGTGAGCGTGAGTTTGTCCCTTGGGACTGCGAGGTAATAAGAAAATGGATGGGCACCCAAACCAAGGTCATGCTCACACATACAGAGTATCTGCTAGTAGCATCCTTTATGCTAAATCATCAGTTTTATGCTTTGAAATATTGTTTGTTAAAGTTGTTGTTAGCCTGATGCTCTTTCCTGTTTATTTTCACAGTAAAAAGTTCATATTGAGTTCTAAATATGCTAAGCAGGCTTGATAAATATTTAAGTGTGTGTTCTGAAAACACTAAGTGTGCTTTCTCTGAACTGTTGCCCTTACTATCTCAAAGTTCCCACCAAATGTTTAATTCATTGAGAAACAGCTCCAGACAAAAGCCATGTCATTATTTTTTGTCCCCCTACCAAAGAGAGCGCTGATTATTATGCAGAGAAGCAATTATCTGTTGCATGAGATGAATTGTATGTTTTTCTTCTCTGGTGAGCAAATATTGATGATACGCTCCAGCAAAAGATGAAATGAGTCAGGGCAGGATGTGGTCAAAGTGCTGTCATCTGAAACAGGAGCTTGGCAGGAGGAAGGAGCTGTATTGATTCCTCTGTGTGTATGGGAGGTTTTCTTCCATGTGGTGTTTTAGACACTGGGGTGTCTTTAGTACCTTCCTACAATACAACACTGGATAGTTCTAGAAAACTGACCTAGAAAATAAAGTGTTAAGATTAAATTAAACTACATTATGTTGCCATCTCATGAACACACATTGCCCATTTAATTTGTTTGAATTTTCAGGCATGAAATGAAAACACGAGGTTTGTTTTTCCCAGTGCTTCCAATTCCACCACTTACATCTTGTAGGTGACCAAGAGATAATTGGGTTATCTTTACATTAAAAAGGTCAGTTTCTAAGCTTTGGCCTTATTTAATACTCTACAAAATCCCAACTCAAATGCAATCCTTCGCCTTTCTACCTCATGCACTATTAATTCAACACATTGAAGAACATGTCACGCTTGTCATTCATGACACTCAGGCCAATTTCAGGCTGGACGCACGGATCAATGCTGAATGTGAGATCATTTTTTTCTGTTTAATCCGATTCACAAGGTCATCTTTCAGCGCCTTCGCATGTACCAAACGCTTTACATGGATCAATGCAAAGCCAACATGGATGACTGCTGGGGTTACGTGCTCCCCTTTGATCAATTATTAATAACGCTGAGGGTGTGTTCAGAGAGAGAAAGATTCCAGAGAGGACTCTTTCACACACATCATAATGCTTTTACTGAGAAAAAATGTTCTTGGCAAATTCCCAGTAAGAAAGAGTCACCAGGCTTCTTGTAAATGTAGGTAATAATGATGCCGCCATGAAAGTACTTGTCATCATCCTTCTCATCATGAACTAGGTGCTGAAAAAATCCTCCCTCCATTTGTGTCCAAGGATGGTTTTTTTTTTCAGCAGACAGCTAATACTAACAAAAAAAACCAACCCTTTCAAAATAAAAGCCTTGAAGCCCACTTAGAGAGAAATAACAACTTTCCCCACCAGTCACACAAAGGATGAATCTGTTTTCAAAAGGTAACGCAAATGTGACTTCTTCATCTTTTAAAGGTGTAAAAACAGTGAAGACAAAAAGGAACCTTCATGAGTCTGTCCTTCTATGTGAAGCAGGTACACACAAGCCAGTGCATAAATTCTCATAAACAATACCCAAGGTTCTGTTCTATGTCTGACTCCACTTCAAGCTTGGTGCTGAGAAAAACATTTATTTTAATACTAATAACCTCTTGAGCCTTTATTCTGTTGCTCCATAATGTACTCATACCGTTAATGCTCACAGATTTTGGCTAACTGTGCTGTTCAATTCAATTTTTTCCCCATATGTTTATTCCACTTTGACAATACTGTTTGACTTTTAAAGCACCAGTAAGTGACTACTTTGGGTTTTAAGCTAGCTAGCAAGACATACATTTAGGTCTTGCTAGCTGAAAAAACAGTGTTGTGAAAAAAGCAGATGAAAATAAAGAGCAGAATACAAGCAGGGTGGAATTGTCTGTCCTTGTTTCTGTCTGTGTGAGTCAGTAATCATACTTTCTTTGAAGGACCCTTAGCTAAACATGACGAAAGACCACTGATATATTTATTTGTGTGGATTTGAACCAAGATAAACAAGCTAGCCATCTTACCGTGAACCCATTGGTGAAGCCATGGGTTCACTTATAAGGCCTGGCTCGGTTTCTCCGGCCCTCTAGGACTTCATTTATCCAAATGGTCATGTTTGTCATATGTTGGATGACACAATTCACCCAGGAACACAAGGTACACACACACACATGCACACACGAATCATTTAAAGGGACCATCAATGGATCCCTTCAGGGACCGCTTTGAATGTCTGACATTAAAGCAGCAAAAGGCAATCTCACGTACCGGCTGCAGCCAAATGGAAGCAAGAGATAAGTGCTGGAAATATAATGAGTTTGGTCACCAGAAATCCAACAATATGACAATATGTACCCAAGCTTAAGAAATAAACAAGACAAAAAGGTCGAGCTTCCTCATGAGGAAGTATTTCACCTCCTGAAGGCTTCATTCAACATTCATCAAAGCGATTTGCACGTTCTTCAAACATTCTCGATGCTGTTTAGACAATCTCACACCGCCAGAAGAAACCATTTGAATATTTTGAGCTTCATTACCCAGAAATCATGTAATATTAAGTCAGCAATCTTGTATTCAAGAGCCAGATTTCTTGTTTGCGACCTGAGGGGATGGCGGTGGTGGGTTATTTTGCAGCTGGATACAGCGGATTCAACTTCAGAGGGTGCTTTTTAAGGGGCGGAAACCATCTCCCATCAGTGCCCATATCAATGCATTAGTTTCAATCATGCAGATAATTTTATAATATTCCCAGCACGTGAGCTTTCAGGTGATTTTAAGACACCTGATTAGAAGATGTGGGAAGTTTTAAAACCGCCTCCGGGTTGTTTCTCAATTTTCCAGATGGCGGGGAACTCCCGAGAGTTTCCCCCAAAATATGCAGAATGACAGCGGCGGTACAGTGTTCCCCTTGTTTAATTGAGTTTCAGTTTTTTGGGAGCAGGGAGTTTGAGTCATCCATAACCTCGCCGAGGTTTAATTGCTTTTGGCTGTCAAGCACCTTTGGGAGAAAACTGGCAGCTGTACAGGATTCCTGTGTTAGGAGGTACTCAGACACACTTTAATGGAACTAAAAGGCTTTATTACGCTCATCATGCGCAGAGGAAGAGGACTTTTAAATGAAAAACTCTACTGATACACCAATCCTGAATGTTTGAGCGCTACAAGTATCTCTTTATTAGCAGAGGAGTGTCGCCTGTGATCATTTTGACCATCTAAGAGTGAAGTCAAATCCTGCTTCTATAGCTGTATGCTACGGCAGCCCTGAAGGACGACTGCACAAACATGACATCATCAAACCCATTTTACAAACATTAAATAACTATTGCATTTCCTGAAGTGTTTAAGCCGTTTGTGATCACTTTTAAGACTCATTGAAATACTTTAGGCTTTTATGAGTGTTGTTCTTGTTTTTCATGAAATGTTTTTCTTCCCAGTGAATGTTTTTTAGTGTTTGGTGAAATTTTTTTGGCACTCAATGAAATGTTTGTTCTTCTTCAAGGCCTCTGTAGTTACCACTTTATGTAACAACAAATTAACAAGACAAGAACCAAACACTCCCAGCACACAACATCCATTATTACTGCAGAGCAGAAAAACAGTGTTGCTTATAAACTCCAAAATACCTCACTGATGAAATAGAAGCTGCTGCTCTCCTTTGTGCTCTTCTGTTAAAAGAAGCGCCTTGATTTTTTTTGTTTCCAGTGGTTGCTCAACCCTTCTTCTAACACCAAAGGTATCTCTGCAAACACACGCTTCTGATTTCACCTTGCCTTAAATGTTCATAGAAAACAAACTTCTTTTTTTCGCTGAAGGGAAAAGCGGAGATTCACTGCTGCTCTTCCTCAGCTTGGCTCACCAAGCTGCCTCTCGCATGCATGCATGTGAATGTTTCTAATAAGGTTTCTAATAATAGGACTGCTACGACTTCTTCTTCCATCTGTGATCCATCCTCAATCTTTGGCTTTTGCACAGAGATGACTGATAGGTGGAGAGTCGGTAGCCTGCACACAGCTGATAAGCCGAGTCTGTGCAGCCCTATGGACTCACCTCTAATCTCCACACACAGTTTGATTCCAGAGTTGTGCACGAGTGTGTGTGTTTGTGTGAGTGTGTGTGTGCTTTTGGACCTCCTAACCTTGACAATTTGGTGTTTTTTTTCCAGGCTGGATTGATCTTATCAAACTGGCTCAAAGTGGAGTATAGACAGAGCGACTGTGTGTACACTCAGCCTCAAAAGAAACCTTTCATGCTAGCAATTGGTGGCATTAACTTAAGCTATATTACAAAGATGTTATTGCCTTTATTGCCTTATAAATTCTCTTCTTTTGAATTAATGTCAAGAAATGACACCAATAAATTCTCCTCTAAACCTTTAACGTGATTTCACTTTGTGCGTGTAAAATCATATAGCTCTCAGAGTGAAGAAAAATGATACTTGTCTCAGACGATGAATGCTAATGGAGCTTTTAGTGCACCCAGGAGGCAGTGCCTCAGCGTGAGCAGAAATCATGGCAGTTACAAGATGATTACCAGCAGGAAGTAACGACTGAAAGTCTACAGATATGCCAGCAGCTCCGGGAGGATGTGTTTATGTGTGTTAAGCTAAGATGCTGCTGTTTAGCAGGTGAAATAATGTCATTTTAATCTTTGTGTTCAATTTGATACGGTTTTATTGAACTTTGTAGAAGTAGCTGTAAGCAGAAGCTTTTCTTAATCTCAAAACTGCAAACATTCAAAGTGCATGAGCTCAAAATACTGAGCTACAACCTAAAAATGTTAAAAAGCTAGCCATGAAAGTTTATACAATATGTTTAGCAACACTAGGAAGATAGTATGTCTCTAACAGGCAGAAACCTGGAGCAGAACCAAACTTATTGGTAGACAAATTGAGCATAACACTCTGGCTTGTCATCTAGTAGCAGAGGGCCAAGCAAGGTAGGGGGTACAGAGGGGAATTTCTATCTCACACAATGTAATTTTTTTAAATTAGAATTTTTGTCAAATTTAACATTTGTATTAAAATTGCTATGTGCTTCAGGGTATCCAATAATAGGAAAGCAAGAATGGGAAAGAACTCTGGTTAGCAAAATGCTGAGTGCACCAATATAAAAGCTGTGTTACTATGGAAATAAATTAGCCTGGCACCTGATTGGTGTATATGTGACCTTGGCAGGAGGTTGATCAGCTTTGTAAACAGTTATGCTAATGACGCTGCGGCTCCACCCGCTGCTCCATCAGCACATGACGGATCCCGGAGGAGTCCTCCACCCCTCTTCCCTCCTGCTGGGCGACCAAACACCCACCCACCGTTTAGATGCTAACACCTGTACATGCATTTTCATCAGCAATCAGGAGCTGAAATGATGTGTGGTTTTACAGTGAAGGAGCATGCAGATATGCAGCCGTTTGAGAGATACATGAAATAACTCAACTCTTCATTGTGATGCGGCTGTCTCCACTCCCTCATACAAAAACAATTTACAAGGCTCTCTGCTGAGCTAATGCATCTGAGTACATTATGGTCCATTAACAAACAGCCGCAGCAGGGATGTAATTGTGATTTAATAGCCTGAGACAGAAGAAGCACCAATTGGATGAGACAAGTTTGAATAAGGAGGATCATTAAGGGTGAACCATCTTTGAAATGCGCATAAATAGAATGTGAAGGTGACGTTTAGCTTTACCTCAAGCTTCATCTGTAGTCATTCATACACCGGATTGTTCTCTAATCTCACAAAAGCGCAGTTCCCTCAGTTCTTTATTTCGGTGCATAACACTCGCAGATTCGCGCTATTAGGTTGTTTGAATGGGCTAAAAATTCCCTCTGTGACAATGAAAACTTGTCATAGCTTAGCATTCAGGATCTGAAGGCCTTCACAGCTCATCAGGAGGAAACAAAGTCCATGAGCAAGAATAAGATTCTCACTTAAATTGAGTTAGCAAAATAAACGCATGGCGGGGGTTTCAGCAGCACCCCAGGAGTGGCTGACAACTGATAAGCGTCTTTGGCTCTGTGTTGAATAAGTAGGACAATGGGGGGTTAGGGTGGGGAGGCGTGTGTGTGTGTGTGTGTGTTTGTCTCTGTGTCTCTGTGTGTGTGTCTGTGTTTGGGTGGGTTGGGGTGTTTATGGGTGGCAGGCATGCCAGGGACCCATCCGGATGATTCATGCTAATCAGGGCAGGTGGGAGTCGTGGGTGCTTTTTGTTATTGGTGAAGTAAACACACTCAGCAGGAGGGGGGAGTCACCCTCTCTGTCTCTTTCAAACACACACACACACACACACACACACACACACACACACACACACACACACACACACACACACACACACACACACACACACACACACAAAGTGATTTCACAAAGCTTGTCTCTTATCTCTTGTGGGTCTTGGCTGGTGAAGATACTGTAAATTAACTATTAAATAAACAAACACACTGACGAAGGTGCTAAATTGAAAAACCTTCTACATGCTGGGTTCATGAGTATTTTAAGTGGTTTTCCTACTATTTATGTTCAAAATGCCCAAAAAACAAGTGCTAATGTGTCCCCAGTAGTGTTGTTAGCTCCTGTCCGATGTAGCATTCATTATGCAGTCCGATTTTTCCTATGAACCACATAACTCAAGAGTCTAACCAGGCGAGGACTCTCTACTGACAACATGCTCAGACATGTGTTGAGTCAGTCAACATTTGGCCCCTGACCAAAAAGGCCAAGGCGGGGAGCAGATGGCAAGGAGAGGAGGGATGCAGGAGGTCAGTGGTCTGGATGAAGCCCATAGTGAGGATCAGACATATGGCAAAGCAGACCAGAGAGGAGAAGAGAAAGATGAATCTAGATCACAGGAATTACAGAAATATGTTGCACAGAAAGTATTTCAACACAGTTTAATGTCAGCACTTTGTAATTTATGCCAGATTCCACTGAAAAGTCTGGCGTAGAAGTAGCTTACTGGCAAACCGTAAAAACTTGAGTCATGAACTCTTCTGGTAACTTGGAAGCCACTATGCAATTTATCTCAGAAATTTTCCCAACAAGGAGCCTGAGAAGATTTTCTTGTGGTTCCATGGTGTTCAAACGCAGTTCCCAAAGAGGGGCAGCAGTGAGCCAATGGGGGAAGGTTGTCAGTTCCTTTGAAAGAAGAGAGGATTACTGGACTGAAAGGAGTTTGATATGGAGAGTGGAACCTGGAGGCATGTGATTGTACAGGCTATTTTTCAGAGACAGATCTTGGATTTGGTCTGAAGTCACATTTAGGATGCTAAAGCAAGTACATGGGGTGTTAACAAGGGTTAGAAAGCCTAACAAGCCTAAAATCCTAAGGAGAAAGAGCTCTAGATGTTAAAATGAAGTTCACTTAATGTCTGGTTCCATCTTTATCTTGGAGTCTATGGGCTTTTCATTCAGCCTAGTTCTCTTGATGGAATTTTTGGGACTGGTGCGCCAATTTGTCCCCTCGTCAGCCACCGTAGAAATGGAAAAGTTACTTATATAGACTTTAATATAACACAATAGTACGTATTAATTATTAATGACATCGCACGTTTTGAGTTGGGCTACTTCGCCCCCCTGAGCCAGCATTTTAGATTAAGCCCCATTTTTCCCATGTTGCACCACTTCATTCACAATGAACTAAAGGCTTGTCATTAATCCCAAGCCGTCCCCTCGCACCCAAGCCACTAGAAACACGTTCCTCTCTTCATCCTCTTTTCTCAAGACCTTCATCCCAGTCCAGCTCAAGCTTTTTCTGTAAAAAAAAACCAAAAAACCTTCTCCCATTGTTTCTCTTTCAGCGCGTCTCTATTTTACAGCTGTGCATGACTGATTGTCTGAGGCAGGAGGATCGGGGGGAGACAATGCACCACCAGTTTAGACCTATTGATCCACACGCTCCCAGTCTGTGTCCGTCCCAGCTGGTCATGCGGGGAAATAGGAAAAAACAAGTGGGGGTTGAGGTTAGCGGCTGGTCTCACACACACACAGCAACAGCTCGGGGAAGCCTGTAGTGCAACATTGGGACAAATTAAAGAGTGTGTGAGGATATTCTGTGGGCGAGTAGCAGTGACTTCGGTTTTATTGAGCTGTTGCGAGACAACAGCTCGCTCCTACCTCAGCCTTGGCTTTCCTAGGTTCAATATCAGACATTTGGATTGTACGCAAAAAGCAATATGTGGGTGATAGATGATGATTCTTTCTCAATTGAGTTTTTTCTCCTGCCATAACAGTTCATGGAAGCTATTTCTTTCTTAATTGGGATACAAAAAGGAGCTTTTTGGCCCACAAGGACGCTGAAGGATAGTGCTTCTCTCTCTGTTAAGCCTGATATTGCAGATATATTAGGATATTTATTCTGTTTTACACTAGAGAGTTGGGAAATGATCATTGGCTTTATATTAAAAATATTCATCACAATTGTGCAAATGCAGAAAAATAGTTTTGGATGGATAACCGGTCAGTCCTTTATGGCTCACAGAGGAATAAGCTATAAAAATGACTGCAGTTTTACGCTCTTATTTGGGCAAAATTAAGAAAAATGTCCCGAGAAAACCTTCCAGCTTAGTTTCAAAGCGCACAGTTCTTCACCTGTCAGATTAACGGACTGAAGGGGAAAGTGTAAACAAAAGAAAATGACAACAAGATTCTATTATTCTCCTTTCTGCATACAATTTCTGTCTTTTGGGACTTAGCCGCCAAAGGCTACAATGGCGCTCAACCTTTTCACAATGTGCCAGGTAGGAGGGGCTCCTTGTCATATTTGTCTCATAAATGCCACTGCAAATACAGTGTGTGTGTGTGTGTGTGTGTGTGTGTGTTTGTGTGTGTGTGTGTGTATGTGTGTGTGTGTGTGAGTCATGTCTCTGCCAGTCAGTGGGTGTGACAGAGAGAATGACACAGTAGTCTGCAACCATGCTATCTTCTCTGTGAGCAACCAAGGCAGAGCAGTGCTTTAGTACAATGGTAACATTAGCCTGCTAAGAATAACAATGCAACTAGGTTCAAGTTAAGAGGGCATAATGATAATTTCCCTCACCCTCTTATTTTAGCATGTCAGCAAAATGTCTAAAATGCTGTCCAAACAAAATGAATGGAATTTGTTGGAAAACTCAAGCTAGTACCAAAATTGGTACCAAATTCACACAGCAGCCATTTTTCTTTTCAGTCATGCTTGAGTTGTAGTTTGTGAGTGTGTAATTCACTGAGAATCTAACTTATCTGTATTCTCTCTGCTAGGTTTTATGCCGCCATATTTCAAGGTACAACGAATTTGACGACTCATTCGCTAGCAAAGTCCAAGGATTACTACAAAACGGTATATCCTCTGGGAACCAAGAACATGTTGACATTTCTATCTATCAAACCAGTTGCTTTTCAAACATTTCACTTGATACCAAAAATGTCAGGATCATAGTGGTGCGACGGGGAGAATGAAAAGATTGAATACTGTAAGGTTCCTCCTCTCAGGACCATGAATTCTGGTCCCAAATATAACAGCAGTAAGTCAGAAACTTGTCCTAAGAGCAAAATGTAAGCACAGCTAAAGAAATTCTCAGTCTGCCTCTCCAGCTGCTAGTCATATGAACCCCACCATGGGAGAACAACGGAAATCCCCCACAATACATCTGCAATCAGTGGATTAGGTCACTTCACCTCCTATACTTATACAACATGACGGGGTAAAATGAGGCGTTTAGGGACACATACAGTACAGGACAGGGTGGACTCCAGATTTTCTAAAGACTGATTTTCTGACAGCTTGGCCCACCCTGAGGGAGTGTTTTAGGCCGGAGCTGTGCACAGGCATTGTGCTTTAGCAGGATTCCTTACTTATTACAGAATCTGGGTCAAGCTAATACCATTACAGCCTCCACATTAAGGTTAAATGGCTTCAGAGATGTCGTGTTCTTTCTTAGGGTCAGTGTCGGTCTGCAGCGGCTAACTTAATGAATCAGCAGTGAAATGTTTCAAGGTGTATACACATGAGAGAACAGCTGCATGATGGATGTGTTGGCTTGTAAGCTGCTTTGTGTTTAGCTGCTGTTACTGTGCATTTTGAGGAAAGTGTGACTTTAACTTAGTATGAAAAAAGTGGTGTTTATTGTTGTAGGAGTTTATGTCGTGTCCTTGCTTCAAAAGCATGACACAGACATGTCAGACACACTGCATTCTAGTTTATGAGGCCATAATCTGGGTGGAGAAAGTGTTAGATGATCTACATCTTACACCAGAGACTACTCCCATGTGTGTCTGGTGGTTATAAAAGCAAAACCAGACTCCAAAAAGAAGCCCTGGCTGTTTAAGTACAGTAGAGTCAACATAGATATCAGATACAGCTGTTGTTTAGCTTCAAATATTGGTCCCCAAACTCCTCTCAGGAAACAATCTGATAAAATGTGACTCCGTCTGTGCATCTAGCTTCACTGGATATGTAGCTGTCAGTATACCTAGAAATATAAGTAATGGCTTCCAGACTTTACAAATGAGACATACGTTTAATATTAATTCCTGTTTCTCAAAGAACGTCTCGGCCATTTAGCCACAAGGAGAACAGTTGTGCGTCTTTCATCTTTGACGTTTATATTTCACCTGACAGCCTTGTTTTCCTGCCCCCTGACAACCTCATACATCTCAGCCTGTATGCATGTGATGAAGTCATAGCATGATATATGTGCCTGCTGTGTGAGGAAAAGCATTTTACATGCTTGGCAGCCCCGGGGAATTTACCACAGCGCGTACGACATTGTCTGCTTGCAGTGATACTGGAGCTTTTAAAGCAGGCAAGACGATGCAGTCTGACTCACAGGGAGCTTTTTGTTCCATTCAGCTGCTACAGTATCTTTCTTACGGAGATGTCACAGCAGTCAAGGACTCCAGTCCGACTTGTTTTTCTGAAAGGAAACACTGTTGTCGTGCTGTAAATCTGAGGAGTTGAATGTTACCACTGTTGTGTAAATTTGAGACTCAATTTAACATCACCCACAGTGATTTATGGTTCTCCTCACTGAGTGCAGCAAGCACAGTATCTATTTCCTGTTTATATGACTGTATGACACTTTGAGTGATGTGTTACCTGCTGAGGCTGGGCCCCATTTTTTATGTTCATCTTCAGAGTCTCACCTGGCTCATTGGTTTTCTGTAGCGGCTTGATTTGTTAACCTTAGATTTGGGAATTTCAGATGCTTGTTCAATGCTTTTTTAAACAAAGCAACATAGCTTAGCATACCAGGAGTGTATGCATATTGTGGGTCTTCTCGAGCGAGCAATGTTCTTTAAGCTGTGTACAGAACGCTGAAATAAAAACAAGTTAGCTTGTTAGATTTATTCGCCCATGCATTGAAATACAATGACAAAGAACAGACAGTTTTCCTTGTAACAGTCAATTTAGGGAGACATACGAATGGAGAAGTACACCAGTATCCAGCAAATACATTTAAACAACATTTGCCATGTGCAAGTTGAGGTAATGACACCTTCTGAAACTTTCATGTATGTGGTCCACACGAACATGCACAAAATGTAACTTTCAGCATTTTTGAAAACCTGTTTTTCTGACTCAGGAGTCTTTGTTTGGTGTGAGGACGAAAGGCTACATTTACTAAAGAGAGAAAGAAAGTTTTCTCCATGTATCAAAGTCAAATCAATCTAACTCATAGTCAATCATGACTTATCCGGAAAGAGCATAGCCAAGCTGAAGATTTAAGCCATTATTTACATAACTAGTACTCACCCCTCACCCAAAATGTCCCAATCTTTGCATCAATAGACCTTCGTGTCCCTTCTCCTTTTAACTAGGTCATTTAAAGTGACACACAACCCTCAACAGACACAAACAAGTGTTTCACAATCCAAGAAATAACATATAAATCCCATGTAAAATAATGAGTGTGTTTGTGGTTTTTAAAGAGGTTTTTCCAGACATGTCTGTGTGGTGCTCATGTTGAAGGCCAACATATTAAGGTGCATTGATTTTACTCAATGGGACTTTTTTTGGGGGCGGGGATTTGGTGTTCTTTAATCCTCCTCAACTGTTGCCTAAAACTGTTAAATGCATTTCAGATCTTCAGAATAGTAGCGCCTTCCCAGCACTTTATTTCCTTCCTAACACACACTTTCTGTCTGTTTTTGACTCCCAGATAACTTCACAACTGTGGACTATTGCCACGATTGCAAATCCCTCAACACAAACGCATGCATGTGCCTGGATTTAACCTGTTTACTCCACA
Source organism: Notolabrus celidotus (assembly GCF_009762535.1). Taxonomy (NCBI): domain Eukaryota; kingdom Metazoa; phylum Chordata; class Actinopteri; order Labriformes; family Labridae; genus Notolabrus; species Notolabrus celidotus. The sequence goes on along the minus strand of NC_048295.1, from coordinate 6,663,933 downwards.
GGTGCTGAAGTCCACATCTGATTAAACCTGCTGTGACCTAAATCTGACTCCTGTGTTTACCCAAGAACTTTTTGGTTTACTTTAGAAACAACCTTTGTGTACTTAAGTGTCAGAATGAACATTACCTACACGGTGAAATTACCATCATGAAATACTAATTTAAGATGTTGGTGTAGGAATTATTTTAATTTCAAGGAGGATTTTCCACACAGGAGTCTGGATGTTTGTAGAAATGACTGCTTTTACGTGAACTTGTTGGAAATGGTGACAACCTAATAGTTATAAAAATTGTAATCCAGTTTATTCAACACTCTTGGACTCATTCGGTCTGACTTGTGTGGTCTAAAGTATACAATTTGGTGGCTCCAGTCTACCGTCCCACATCTCAATAAACAGAAAACACACCTTCAGTTCCATTTGCATTTATTCTAAAGGGAAAATATATAATTCAATAAATATTGCGGCAACAACATTGGCAAAAGACATTTGAAGGTGACATCAACATTCAAGAAAAACATGATAATGTACACAGCGGGGAGACAACAGATGACAAAATGAAGATAAGAGTTGGGACGCAGAGAGCTGCCAGATGTGACAGCGCTGACATTTGAAGAAGCTAATTGGGAAATTTGAAAGTAACATTAAAAGTGCATCAATACCTTCGATATGCAAACAGCTGTTTTCATTGCACTGTTTCTAAAAGGGGGAACCACTGTTTTGTTTTTAACATCATGACAACATAACTGTGAAATAGCTAACACTGAAATTTAAACCATGTGAGAAAATGTAATTAATCAGTCAGATAAAGGCCTGGTCACACAAGAAAGTGGCAACTTATTTTCTTGTTCATCATAGGCTTGAAAATTAAACAAATAATGATAATCAATGGATACTTCATTTTGCACTAACTAGGAAATCTTAGATCAAGGAATTCCAGCAAATCCACACAAAAATAGCAGATTTCTCTGCTTGTGAATTGCTGGTGTGACCAGGCCTCCTGTATAAGCTCCCGAATAGGCAGATTTCAACACATGAACAAATTTAACATTTTGTTTTCCCTTCCACTCTCTCCCTAAAGTGCAGTGAAAAGATGAGTCATGGTTCAAACTGTCTCAGCCTGTTAAGATTCTCATTTTACACGATTACTGAATTTTATGCTTTTTGAAAGATAGTCAATCACAGCTTGTTTTTGTCCATTAAGGCTTTAAAAACAAGCCATTTCCATTTCTCTTTTCAAAATAGTGTCACAAATTGGCAATAATGGAAACTTAATTGCATTTGTTTATTGCAAGGGGTCGTTGAAGGAAGCCCCGAGGCTGAATTCAGCTTTGAGCCAGTTTGCTTTTGACTCTCCAGCATAATGTAGCGGCGCCCATAAACCTGTCAATGTGGAAAGCTGTTAGGATAATCTGCCTTTCGAGAGTCATTATGTTTCCATAAGTGTTGAGATGATATATAAAGGGCTGTCTGGCTGGTACGAACATGCAGTTAGAAGCCGCGTTCGTGGCTGAGCGAGAACAGGATGAGGCTGAAATAAAACAACGATGCAGTTACACACCAGTGACTTCACATTATACCGACAACATATCAGAGACAGGGGACAAAGCATCAGGGTTTTTTTTGTGCAGGACTTAAAAAAAATCCTTTCTAATCTCTGCAAACGGACTAACAGTTACAGGAGCAGAGGCGCGAGTGAATCACTTCAAAACTACAGTGACGAAGCCCTCTGAGCGAAAAGTCTTTGATCCAGCACACACAAAAGAACCTCCTTCTTTTGACTCCAGGCCCCAGCACCACCTTTGGCTCCCGTTCAAAAGCTCTTCCTTACTTAACGAATGAGCATCAACGCATGACATCACTCCACTTGCTCATTTCCCGTTAGTGTGGGAAGCCTCGAGTGCATCCGCTTAGTCCTCCCAAAAGGAAGCAGGTCACTTCCTCTTCCTTGCAGGTAGCCCGCTGATAGATAGCTTCCTTGTCTGGTAGGGCGGGGGGGCCACATGGATTGGGACGCTACGATGCATTGAGTTTTCATTGGTGTGGAGTATTCCAGTAACATGTACATTTATGAATTGAAGCTTATAAACCCCCTCTCTGGGCATGTCAGGGGTCTTTAGCATGCAGGAGAGAGCCTTGCTCAACAGCTTCCTGCTTGCACTGTGCTCTGCCCTCATTCTCAGTTTAATCCCCCTCAGTCTGATCAGTCACATGACTGAGCAACTTTTGGCTTTGTCCTTCCGGAGGTCTGAGGCCACCGCCGCCAAGTCGGGCCTGCCGGGCATGTGTGAAATCCGTTTGTTGCCGCGGGTGGTCTTGCCGCGCTTGACGTTTTTGTTGTTTTTGTTAATGCAGGCCAGCGTGGCCACGTGGAAAATGTCTCTGACGCTGTTCTCCGACTGCTGGGCCGAGCACTCGATGTAGGGCGCCGAGATCTGCTTGGCCATGCTGGAACCCTGAGGAAGGGGGGGGGGGGTAGAGGTCAGATATGGTCAGCGCCGGATGAAGGAGGCTTAACGCAGTTCTGGCTAGCAAGCGGTTGACGCAGTGCTCACATCAGTAAAGACGAGGATTTCCGATCTTAAGAATCATTAAACATGCTTAAAGTTGAGTACAATGAGGAATTATTTGTGAGTTATTACATTCTCTAAACTGCTTAACTAACTCCACTTCTCCTCCAAGTATTTGCTGTTTTAAGAATGAGCACACATCTTTAGAAGTACATACCTGGTCATAGGACACTGGGGTTTGTCTGTGGTTGGAGAGTTCCACTAGTGTGCTTAGGTCAGTGCGCAGGTCTGACTTACATCCAACCAGCAGCATCTTTGTGTTGGGACAGAACTCTTGGATCTCACCTTTCCACTGTGGAGAAAGGAAAAGCTCAAAGTTAGGCAACGCTCCAAGAAAAAAAACACTTCCACTTTCAGCAGCTGTAAGAAAAAATGGGAATCATCCACCATCGCTTCTGGCAAAGGTACCTCGACAAATATTCCCCAATAAACCACATGATTACATAATGGTTTATCCCATGTTCAAATCTATGTAAAGATATGCACAAATCAGATCAATCTGCCGATAAGTCCCATGAGTGTCTCCACCCTTGTCGTCTGGCCTTTAAGTACAAAGGTTACAGCTGCCACTTCCTGAAACCCCTCACGCGTTGAACCCTGGAAAGAACCTACAAATAATCCCCATGTTTCCGTCCTGACAACAATAAATGCTCTGTGATCAATGGCCTTTCCCCTGGGGGATTTAATCGGAGGCCAATGTGCCTCAGGGCTGGCTGGTCAGGGGGGGATCAAGTTCGTCTGAATCCAAACAGGAAGTTGTTCTGTACAGTGTGTCTATCACAGTTTGACCTGAAGTCCAGACCTAAGCTAATCCTGATAGAGACGTTCATTGTTTGATGCATTGCCTTTCCTGATGGAACACTGAGGGAACACACGATTTGATCATCAGGGTTAAGCCAATCACACTGTAAGCTTGGGAGCAGGGAGCCCAGAATGCTTAACATGGTGCCAACTACTGCTAATGGTGGCGTTAGGGTACCTCGACCCATGACATCAATATCATCATAGCAAGAGCTTCATTCATGATGTTGAGGAAGTGTTAGGGTTCAATCACAAAGGACGACAGACTGGAATTAAAAAATTGTGTCATTTTCTGAAGTTGAATTCCTAAGGAGTAAGACATCTTGAATCCTTACTATCTTTGCAAAGTGTAACTTTTATGGGACACTAAAACTAACCCCATGTAAACAGGAACTTCTCTAAAAAACAAGAGCACACACCAGGTGTGTTTAAGCACTAGAAAACAATGGTTTTACAGATTTAGCACCATCAAAGCCTTCCACCAGTCAGATGACATGTCTCGCTTTATGATCAGTGCACACTCCAACATGTGGAAGTCAGCCAGCACGACCACAGTCATCCGACACACACCACCGGCCGCTCCATGTGAGAAACTGCTGGCTGCATGGGTTAAAAGGTCTGGAGAGCCTCACTTCCTTCTTCCAGCCGCTCTGGGGATTTAACCCAGCGACCCTCCGGTCACACTACAGCTTCACAATACACATCACAAGATCTGATGTGACTGAGACTACAAAGAAGTATCGACTGGAGACTTTTGATCCACTCAATGCAACATGGGTTTTATAGGCTGATCAAACACAGAAGTAGGAATTAGGATTTGGGGAATGTGCGGGTAAGAGGTAAAGCTCATTAAAGGAAAGATGATTAATGAACGGTTAAAGGAGAGAGCGGCGTACCTTTTTTAGGACGCTGTCGAGGGTTTCAGGGCGGCTGATGTCGAAACAGATGAGGACGGCGTCGGAGTCTGGGTAGGATAGAGGCCTCACATTGTCGTAGTATGGAGAGCCTGAAAGACAAGAAAACAAGGGATTGAAACATTTAGAATCTGGAAGCATGAAGGCAAATATGAGCTTTTTTTCTCCAGTTCATCCTTTTGGATTGAGGAGAGGAGCGATGTGCTCCACGTACACAGGTGGAAGGGCAGGGAGCTCCCAGAAACACAGCCGTACCACGAAATATAACTTAAAGCATGCAAATAATTAATTCCTTTGACGGATTGACCTGCCTTTGCATTTCATAAATGCACATGAAAGAGAGGGGAGGTGTGTTCTGCCCAGCTCAGGCTTTGGCATCCCACGTCGGCACATGGAAGGGCAGGGAGCTCCCAGAACAGAGCCATACCACCAATTATAACTTATACATGCAAATAAGTGATTATTTTGACCAAAGTTGTCCTGCCTGAAGTAACCTTCTTACTAAGAGGTCTAAAAGTCTCAAATTCTGAATAGTTTGAGGGTGAAGGAAATACCTCAGATGAAATGAGAGACAGCAACCAAGTCCACAGAAAACCACAAACATTTCTTCGTGGACGTGTGAACTCAGCCAAATCATCACTTTAAACTCTTAAGCATTTCTGACAGTTATTCTCATACGGCCTGATTGCAGCACAGCCATAATCCATGGCAACCAGGCGAGAAAAACAAATAATGCAGAATCAGTACAAAAAATGTGCTGACTATAACACATCTTCATGTTGAAGAAATCCTCGCTGGAGAAACAGAGAAACTTCAGAGCGAGGGGAAATGACTCCCCTCTGCAAAATTGAAACCATGTGCGAGGGGAGACGCCCATCTCTCCGCCAGACTGAAACATCTCCGGAGAGGAAGGGAGGGAAGGGGGGCGAGGGTGGCGTCATGTCAAGGTGAGTCAAGATCACATTACAAGAGCTGACCACACACAACCGGCTGCCCAAATATGTGGAGAATTTTGTTTTTGGTAACTGAAGGTTCCCTTGGGAGGTCCTTTTCTAAACACACTGCTGTGGAGAAAAGCCAGGAATTCGAATGTCACACACACACACACACACACACACACACCAAAGGATCTAGTTTACCTAATCTAAACAGTCTGTATTGGAGACGACACTCTTTAAACAATCCTCTCTTCCCCTCAGGCCCTGGGCTTGCACAACAAAGCATGACACCAGCTGATGTGTGCACAATAAACTTCAGAACCTGAACCATATCTGTGTCCACTTTCAAATTTTCCCAGTGCTTAAGCAAGGATATCCTGGGATGGTCAATGTACCAACCAACACTTACAATAAGCCACAGTCTGACACTGCACAACCACTGAGTGCATTAAAGATAGAGTAACAGATTTATTGAGTTGTCACTGTTCTTTGTCTCAGGGTTGCACAATATGTTTTCCCTGTATGCTGAGAAGTTGTCTTGCCAACTTGCTTTTGAGCTAGCCAAACCTTTGCACAAAAAAACACACCATCTACCAAATAGTGCATTTTTAGTGTTGGGGACAATGCGGAGGACAAGGTGAGAAGCTGACTCACAGGAGGGTTAATGACCAACAGGTGGAACTCTTATTTTAACAAGCTTTTAAATGTTCTAACTTGACATTATAGACAGACCGATTAATCGATTAAGGTTGGTTGATTAACCGGTTAAGATACCTACGATTTTAGACAGACATTTGAGGACAGAGAAGTTTAATTGATAAAGTTTGTTATTAGGTTGGCGCTCTCTAAAACCCACATTATCGCTTTCCCAAATGCTGATACACAAAAGCCTTCCAAGATAAAGCTAATGTCTGTTTTAATACCTCTCATCATCTCAAAAACTGAAGCTCTGTTCAGACAGGATGCCAGGAACAACAGAATTAATTATTTTGATGTCTCCATCTAAACACACAGGGCTTTTAAAAAAGGGACACAGGCATGTTATTTCCCAACAACATCCTGCTTTCCCGCTCAACCCCAGAGGGTTCTGATAAGTGACACCACCTCAACAAAACGCTGCTATCACTGACACGGCACAGGAACGAGGAATTTAATTCCCCTTTTTTCCACGGGTGTCTTACAATCTATCATGACCACATGGTATTGTTGGAAGGTGTCATATTTTTCACCCTTCACTGCCTGAAGCCAATCACAGAGACTCTGCGACTGAAAGCATGCCTTAGAGTTGGGTTGACATTTTACAAAGAATTGATTGTTTGTACCAACTGATGAGAAGCACACACACACATTATGTGCATTGCTGGGTGCAGCGTGTGAGGTCTTGTTCTCAAAGTGTCTCTGGAGTGCGAGCTTATATTCTGGTGAATTCACCTGGAGATTAAAGTATTTTTAGCAGCATCTCTGCAGAGTGTTTCAAGCTGTGCTGTGCAAACACGAAAATGATGAGCTGTAACTTCTGCAGAGGATCAAAAACATGGAGGAGCATGTGTGCGTGTTTAAGTGTGCGCGTGGGTTTGTAAATGGTTTTCAGGAGACTTATAATCGGAGACGTTGCCTTTCTTGTCTAGCGTTTATAGGGGAGTCGTAACTGCATTAGGGCCTGCGTCTGAGACTGCTTCGAGGTCATCTTGAAGCCAGGCTGCGAGATAAGAGGAAACCCCACAGCTCACACAAACACACACACACACACACACACACACACACACACATGAAAAGACCCGGTGACTGTCATCTAATTAGCTCCTGTCATTGTTCCCCCACAGGATCTCTAAATCGGGAAGGAAGACACACACCCTGTCCACCCTCTTTGTCCTTTAAACACACACTGACACACACAATCTCCGGCCCTCTCGCCTTCTCTTAAACACATCCTCCCTTGTGTCGTGTCGACTGAATCCTCCTCTGCTGCACAATGTTCGATGTAATCTGAAACAATACCAAACTTCCACTGGGATTCTAAGGAGAAAGAGTCAAATGGTTTTCCATGACTAAGGAGAAACTCTTCCAAGATTTAAAAAATGCTCTTACTTCCTGGTTTGCTAATGCACTTTCAAGGCTGGTTTCCACGACAGCTGGGGTGAAAAAACACCCCTTAATGCTATAAATATACATGAACAAGGGAGGGGGATACATACAGCTCTGTTCATGTAATGTGACTCCTTTTTCAAACGTCCAGATGTTCCATTACAGAGAGGAAAAAATTCCCTGGTTAGTCCCATCTGGCATACCAAACTAAATATTCCATGATGTTCAAGATATCGCACAAACCGTTTTTTACTGACATGAAAATTGACTTCACCTCTAACACACACATACACACACACAGTCCTGAGGTAAGCCAGCTGCGCCCAACAGTCTGGAGGTATAGCAACAGGTCTGCAGGCCTGCTGATTTACTGCATTGCTAACATAGCTGAGGGGAGCAGAGCACAGGGGCGGCGAGCGCATATGTGTGTGTTTCTGTGTGTGTGTGTGTGTGGAGAGGCGTTAAGCCCTCGGGAACACCTGTGGAAACAACAAACAGTGACAGGCACGTCCAGCCATCCCACACCATCCAGCTTAAATATATAACCTCTCAGCAGCCAGACACATGGAGCGCAAACAGAGAGCAATTCACACTGGAGTAACCTTACACATTATCTACAGCAGTTGCTGTGGTTACAAAGATGTCTGCTGCTGCAAACACTTCCAATCTGACATGTTATGGTTGGAAAGGTGCAAAGCTACATGATAAACGTTACAATTAACTGTATTAGAATATGCTATAATGCAATATATAACACCACATATTGCAATGTAATAACAGAGGAAGCTGGCTCACATTGCACCCTGGCACTATAGGAGAATTGGCAATGGCTCAGTGTGCAGGGGAAATGAGCTTTCTTGGTCAATAAAACTCAGCCTGATGAATTCGTGGTTCCATTTGACCTCACAAAATCAAACAAGCACAACAAACATGGCCTCAATAACCTGTTCCATTTAATCCGGCAGTGTTTGGGAGTCTTTGGGAATCTATTACAAGATAACTCGGCAACAAAGGATGTACCTTTTAAAAACTTTAATGCCTGTATGGTTTTTTTTTTTTGGGGGGGGGGGGGGGGGGGTGTTCAGTAGAGCCAGCAGCTAGCCAAAGGACTCCACTGTGAAGACTTCCTTCCCTTTATGTTGCCAGAATGGAAGTGCAACTGGGTTCAGAGTCGTGCCCAAGGACACTTCAGCACATTGGACAGCAGGACCTAGGATTGAACCTTGACTCTACCACTGAGCCATCTATTGCCATTCATATGCATTCAAACAACACCAGGACCAATTTGGGGTTCAGTCTTGCCCAAAGACCAGTTGGCATATGACTCCACATGTGACTCCGGGAGCTTGGATCGAACCACCAACGTTCCAATCGAGAGACTCTACCACCGAGTCACAGGCGCCCAAACCCACGAGGATATAAATCAGACTACACACAAAAAAATTAACATTTCCAATCCCAAAATTTGGACTTGTGCCAACAGATTTAGCATTTTTATGCAAACACAGATTTCCCAGTACATAATCACAAGAGCCAAGACAACTGTGAGAATGGGGTGTTATTGGTTATCGAGCAGCAGCAGCTACATAAGTGTTAGCTCCAAAAAAAAGTTGGCCCACAGGGTAACAGCCTGGAACTTTTCTAACTGGCAGGGTTACCAGCATGTAAGTCTGAATGGCATTCATCTGTCCTGATATTCCATTACTTGTATGTGGTTGTTTCGCAATCAATCTTCATTTGTATAGCGCCAAATTACAACAAATGTTATCTCAAGGCCCTTTCACAAACATAGCAGGTCTAGATTGTACTCTGTTACACTATCAACAAAGACCCAACATCAAGACAGGGTGAGACTCTTATCTTAATCCACCATGAGCAGAGCACTTTGCAGGATTTAGCAAGGTACAGCGGCGAGGATAAACTTCTTTTTAACAGGCAGAGACCTCAAGCAGAACCATATCCATCAACTCTAATGCATCAACATCCACAAGCCTTGGAAGTGTCGTTAATGAAACCATGGGCGAAGTTGATTATAGGAGGGAAGTCAATAGTACATTACACATAATAGAGTAATTGATTTGAAGTTCTGCAGGTGAAAGAGAGGACACAGTGCCAAAAACACAATGTGTTCTAGACACGGGTAATGTCAGGTGCAACATCACACAGCGAGTCCCCCCATGACTTTAACACACAGGAAGTCCATTAATCTCTCACAGGATTCCACTGTCCTCAAGTTTACACACAGTATCAACAAGGTCCAAACTCAAGGCTGCCTCACATGTCGGCAAAAATTCCAGCGTGATTCAGTTTCTCCCTTGGAAACGAGGTAAGGCTTTAGTGAACCACACCACTTCTCTTTCCCTCCCGTCAAGGATCTGGGCCTGCTGGGTACAATGAGGGTCTTTGTGGAGGAGGAAGTAGAAACCTTTAGTCTGAGGAATGCCAGACATGCGGCTCCAATTCGCTGAGCCCAGAAATGTGATCCTACGCAACAATGGCGGCCGACGGAGGGAAAGAGGGGGCACAGTTGTGTGTGACCGGCACAGGAGCTTACAAAGGGCATGAAATAGTCCCACAGTTGGGTTGTCCAGCGTTACATGGGAAACAGCACATGGAACATGGTCTGGAAACTACAGAAGGAATGATAATCCAGGGTTCTTTACAACCCAACTCCATGCGTCTTCCCTCAAAACTCCTTTCTCCCACTTTCTCTCCTGTTTTCAAAGTGGGTCAACTTTTTGCTGTGCCAAGTCGGCAGCCGCTCAAATCAGCAGTAAACAAAAAAACAACAAGAAACCTTTCCATGAATTTCCCAGAGATAGAAATTATCAGAGATCTCTGGGGTCTAATAAAGGGGGTATGTTTGGGAGTTCTGAGGAAAATAAAAGTTACATTGCTCTAAGCTTTTCAGATAATGCATGAGAAAGTTCTCAACAGAATACCAAAGCATGCATCTGTTCAAATCCATCTTCCATTACATTATTAATTGAAAGCTTTGAGAGTTAAGCTTTTGCATACTTGGAAATGTCATGAAAGAATGATATAAAGTAGAAAGTCAGAGCTCATACTATTAAACCCAGCAGGAATTATAATCCCAACTCTGTAGTTTGAAATCTAAAAGTACTGTTTTAGTGTTTTTGAGCTTGTTGTTTTGGTTTCTGAAACCTCACTGTTTTGTTTGAGTCTTGGAGCTCCAAAAGTCCCGCTTTCAGACACAACATGGTTCTAATCCAAGATTTATAGAGAAGCTAACCCCCTCAATGTGGATCAAATAGCTACCATACCAGGAAATGCTACCAGGAAATGTTCTTCTAAAGATGTTTTGCTAGTATCACAACTCTTTGAACAATGATACAACATTTGCCCATTTAGAGGACTATGATTGATTTCTTGCAAGTTTGTTTGAAAGCTAGCTTGAGTCGGCATTTCCAATAAGGTGACCACAGTCCACAAGCCTTAAAACTCCACTTCAGAAACAAACGGGTAGCTTGAAGTGATGCCTCCATGCAGCCACAAAATTCCTTTCATGCAGATTTTGGAATCATTTTTTGAGAGAAAGTCCAAATTCTGTTTTGTAGGACTGTTAATTAGAGCGGTTGGAGAAGTAATTCATGCTGGAGTCATCACTTTCAGCTTTGGGAAAGTATGAAAATTGTCAAAATGTAAAAAAAGTTGTACCCTGGCCTGAGATCCCTTCTCACATTTTCCTTTCTTTAACCCAGGAAATGATACAAGGCCTCAGGCACGCAGGTGCTGAGCCACGGGGTTGTTCTGTTTACCCTCCCTGTCTCCCTTTTCTCCTCTTTGACTCCCCTGCAAACACCTTTGCAGCTCATTTAGACAGGCAGACAGACGAGCAAGCAGACAGACAGACAGACAGTAAACCACTTCCTCTGCCGGAGAAAAGAAGTGGGATGCATCAAAGGCTGCGCCGCGGCCCCGACAGGCCCCACCCTGAGTCCCAGGAAGCAAGGCTAGCGCAGACAAGCAGGGCGGGGGACAAATGGAAAGCAATAGAACAGGCAGGCATTTACCTTAATGACCTGAATTACACCCATCACCCTGCCTTTTAAGCACACACACACTCACAACAGGCTGCTCATTAAGCCAATCATGACTGCAGAACAAAGACCACCACGGTGTGTGGAGGTGTGTGCATGGGAGGAAGCAGTGTTTGTCTTTAACTCTGCATCCTGGGGTCACACAAACACAAACACCAACACACACACAAACACACACACACACAAACCTCAGGAGATAAGAGATCGATTGGATCGGCTATGCCCGATGGGTGTCTCTACAAAGGGACCAGTCAAGCCGAAAGCTGTATCAATCAGTCAACGGCGGGGGTGTGCATGCCTGTGTGTTGTGTTGGGTGGGGGGATAGGATTTAAAGGGAGGCTAGGGAAAGAGGGGGGAGGTCTGGCTGCATCTCGGACCCACTGATCTAATAGGAACCGCGTCTCCCCCTTGCAGTTTTATGAAGCAGAGACAAAAAGAAATATGGCTCCAGGCGGCCGGCCAACACAGTGCAATAAAACAAAATTCTCACTCTGGCTGGCTTTCATTTCCTCGCCTTTCCATTTCTAAAACACACACACACACACACTCACAGTCACACACTGTAGGGGTGGAAGAATTTGAAATTTGAGCTCTGTGTTTGCTTGCTTGGAGTGTTACCCTGCCTGGGAATGAGGATTATCTGTTAATGCTTTTATTTTCATTCACTTTAGAGGACAAAACGCTGCTTCTCTTATTCTTTTAACTGTTAAATGTTAAATCTGAATTTCAGAAGCCAGTTTGTAGTTTTGTTTCTTTCAAGGACGGTTTCCAACGAGCTCCACTTTCGAGAAAGTTTCTCAAACATCTCTCTGGAATTCTGAGGTTAGAGACCCGCAACAGCTGGCTGTCGGTTTGTCCCCGCCCATCCCACACACACACACAAAACACATGCTCACACACTCACCATACGCCTCACTCACGCCTGACTGTGGTGCTATTCACCGCTCAGGCATTGATGGATGGGAAAGTTGGGTTTGTTTACACACCCAACCACGCACACAAAGCTACGGGACACAGCAGCTGGTTTTGGACCTGGAACGCACAGTCCAACTTCTGGGATAAAAGAACTGGAACATGTTGCACAACTAAACCCCAATAATTTCAAAGTGTGTTCACGACCCTATGAGACACAGCAGCTTGTTTTGGACCCTAAATGTGCAGTCCAACTTCTGGAACTGGAGCATGTTGCACAACAAAACTTCCCCAATAATTTCAAAGTGTGTTCGCCAGATGTTGCAACATTCGCCTTTGTTTTCGTCTCCTTCCTTTTCTCAGCTGGAAAGAATTCATTAACTCAATTTGGAGCTATCAGAACACGTCTTCTTTGCATGTAAAAGGTGAGCAAATTCCTAATCTGAGAGGAAATATGTCAGGTTAGAGCGAGGATTAACCCAGCTTCATTGATTAAAATGGGTCACAGATTAATGTTCATTAATTAAAATTGCAAACCTGGGCCTCTTTACATGCTGTGATTGAGATATTTTGAGAAACATACATCAGGGTGAGTGATTTTTCTGTAAATGTGCACACACACACACACATGGGTGAAATCTGAGCATCTCTTATCAGCAAAGGGAGCAGATTGCATGTCCAGAGGGGTCACAGTGGGTTTTTCTGCGTGTACGGACATGTATGGACAGAACTTATTTGCTGTTGTGAGGAGGACAAAAGGGCATATTTACCTGAGGTGTCCCACAAACTGAGCTCAATCCTCTGTGTGTCGATTTCAAAACTGGCTGTGTAGTTCTCAAACACTGTGGGGACATAGCTCTGCAGGAGACATGGAGATAGCACACACACTGTCACATTACACCTCTATGAAAGCAGTTATATAGTGATATGGTGATAATAAATTGAAACCAGGTTAATTAGCTGTATACTCCTGAGTGTGTGTGTGTGTGGGGGGGGTTTGCAGGGTCTCACCTCAGGGAAACAGTCCTTGGCGAACACGTGAAGCAGGGCAGTCTTCCCACACTGGCTGTCTCCCACCACCACTATCTTACACTTCACACTCTGACTGGGATCCATGCTGGATTTCAGAGATAATTTCTGGCAGCAGCGTCTCTCCTTCATTGATTTCAGCCCGGGATGAAGAGTTGGAAAAATACAGTCCAATCCTGAGTGAGATGTAAAGCGAGCAGATGCGGTGCTTTCCCTGCGTCCCTGCCTACCTCTCGCTCCCCTGGTGTCTCCGCCTGCTCTGAGCCGGTGAATGCCATTTGCCTGTATTTATAACGTCGCGTGAGCCAATGGGAGCAGCCTGCGCGAGGCTCGTCCCTCCCGCGAGCCTCCACATGGTTGTTGTAGTCCCTGTTAGGACTACAACAACCACAACTTACACATTCAAAACACTACATGTAAGTTCATTTAAAGTAGTAACAGAGGGGGAAAAGAGAGGAGTATATACATTTAGTATGTTTATTTTTCATCTGAAACATTCATGTGAGTGTTTTGTTGTATAAAAGAGCAAAATGCAGCAAAAACAAACACATAACCAAAACATGCAAGTGAGTTTGTAAACAACAATGTAACAAAATTGTGTTTTCCACATGTAAGGACTGCATTCCTTTTTTTTTGTTCTTTTATTCTTCATATAACATGTGAATTACTATGGGGTAGCGTTTGTCAAATTGTGTAATAATTTAAAATAAAAAAAATGAAGACAAATAAAGTGGAAATACAATAAAATAAATAGGTTAATATTGAAGAAATAAATAAGTACAAAAGGTACAAAAATAACAATAATAATACAATATTAAGAATAATATTCAAAACAAAAACAAACAAACTTAAAATAAAAAGTAGATAGTAGATAGATAGTATTTGTAATGCAATTTAAAAACATGTAATCCATCTAATATTCCTCTCCAGGCTTATCAAGCACTTTAGCTTATATTGTAGTCAACATACAACAACTCTGTCCCCCTAATTTTAATTTTAATTGCTAACTTTTTAATAATTGTTACTTTATAGGCTTTTGTTTGCTTTATATATTTCTTTTGCACTGTCCACTCTGTTACTGTGACACTTGAATTTCCCTGTTGTGGGACGAGTAAAGGAATCTCTTATCTCTTATCTTATCTTAAACCAGGTTGATTTATCTTACTGTGAGTAATCATTCCAAATCTGTTCATACACATTGTTAGAAATAGGGCATCTTCTCCTAACCTAGTTGTACACAAGGTGCAAAAACAGCAACATAAAGCTTAGGGCGCATTAGAATAATGATAGCATGACACAAATAACAACTCACAAAGAAGTAAAGGGCCGATCAAGGCTCCTGGAACGGATGTGGAGGGAAATTTGATCACAGCAAAGCACTTTCTGTATCATCATTTTTGCTGTTTTGCACACACTTCTTACAGAGAATGAGCCCTCAGGCCCGCTCAGCTGAAGACTGTGAGCAGGTATTGATCCACTCAGTTGTTTCCAGTCTGCAAAATGGAAAACTAATAAACCCGGTGAACTGTGCATCAGGTGCTGCTTAAATCCAGCAAGCATCTTTCTACTGAGGATTCCCTCATTATGTGTGAATAATACACACACTTACTTTCATCCGGATCCATATGAGGAGACACATTGAAATGGATAAAATGAACACTAAATTTCCCTACGGGGTCCAGAATGCACCACAGACACATTTTTCTATCTTGTTCAGAGTGTGAGGCACCCTTCTGTTTTCAAGGCCTCGTCTCTCAGCCTTCAGGCTACTTTCCCACCGCGCAATTTTTTTTTTTTTTTACAAAAATGGGAAAACAGCAGTGGTTCTCGCTCCTGTGCGATAGAGTTATTGGACTCTCGGTGTTGCTGGCGGCGGTTTTCTTTTTACAGTGAGACAGCTCCACCCTGCAGGCTGTGTGATGGGAGTCCCGTCTGTTGTGTGGGAGCTCTGCCTCCAGGACACAACACTGCCAGAAGAAAAGGGACGGGGGGATTTTTTGCACACTTTACTGTAGCTCTGCTGCCATCTCTGTACCATATGCATTTGACCTCATTCAAATTCTGTCTGAAGATGATGGAGATTTACCTGCATGGGGTTGCAAGAACTAACTATATTCCTGTGATTTTACACTTCCTATAGCTAATCTGTTATCCCTCCATCCTCTGTGTCTACACAAATCCAGCCTGCAGAGATCACAAGGGCAATAGCAAAAGAGACACTGAGCAAAACCACATTAACTGAGGTGTTTACACACGTTGCCCCTATGCCCTTCTCCTGTTTTCATTCAGGCTGACTGCCTTTGTGTGCGTGTGTGTGTGTGCTGCACTGTGCTACAGCCTGCAGTGTTGCCAGTCTCACTTCTGTGCAGCCACACATTCGGGCCAAAGTGAGATGGCGCAGATTGACGTCATGCAGAAACAGCTTCAAGGTAAAAACGCCAGATTCATGTTAAAGTTAAAATCCATCTGTAATGCATTTTAGTAAGTCTATAGTATATGAACATACTGCTAAGTTGAGAAACTGGGTCTGTGTGTTAACAGAACTGGTGGACAAGTGTGTGCCTAAATACTGTACACGCTTCCCAGAATAGAAATGAGGGTACCACCTGTTTCTGGTCACATGGCACCGTCAACATCCTGGACATGTTGGAAATTTCCATCATGGCATGTGAGCGCTAACTACTCCTGAGCATCAGCTGTGTTTCCGGGATGATCTTGAGGTATCCTTGACTCAAACGTCAATAAGCTCAAATGGTGGATCTGTCCTTTGGGAACCCTTTTACCACGTATGTAGCTCACTGCCTGTCACAGTCAATAAAAAAATACAGGGATGTCCTTGCAAAGTAAGGTATTTCTTGCTGCTAGGTGAAAGGGTTACTGTATGTTTTTGATGGAAGTCAATGAAATCTGTGGCCTAGTCGAAATATAATATAACACTGTCGTTATGTCAAATTCAATGACTTCCACAACTGTATACATATAATGGAAGTCAATGGGTGCATATAGAATTTATTGGTTTAGACCTCAAGTAATTCTTATAAAATAATGATCAACAAATGCAATCCCTCAATCATACATTGTATTTCACAAAAATAGGGGAAAGTACTGTATGAGATAAAACTGGATGACTTTCCCTTAATGCTTTATTGCCCAACTAGGTCAGCACACATGTACCTTGCAGGATTTTTAAAGCAGTTCAGCGTTGTTGAACGTGTTGGCATGCTCAATTTTTGGAAAAGAACAAGGGCTCCTGACGTTAAATCAGAAACATCTTTAGATTTATAAATAATGTGAATTAATCACACTGAAAATACCTCGGAGCAGCAATAGTGTACTTTCCACTGATGTACTCCCATCTGTGTGTGTTTTGTTGGGCAAGCATCCCTCGCTATTTGAAATATCCAGCACAGTTAGGTCTGGGTTACGCACTAGTGCACATAACTCTTCCTGTGTGAAAGCCTCCTGGAGCAACGAGTGACAGGGATTTACTGTATCACTGCGATGACTTCCCGAAATGTTAAGCAATGGCAGGTAATTGTTTGAAAATGTATGATTAAAAAAATCTGTTTCTCATTTCCCAAACAGGTCACAATGTGATTAATAGTGAGTAATAGATAGGAGAATTTCACCCAGGTCTAAGTAAAGCGGTTTGGTTTTAGCCAGTGGGCTAGCAGCGCTGGAGGTGTGTGACGAGTCTAGGTCACTGGGTCGTTCTTCCTCTGCACTGACAGCATGCTACCCCAGAGTTATCTCTGTCGACGTGCATTCAATCAGCGGAGCACTGACATTTACTGTTGGGGCAAATGCAGCGCACACTCGCTGGCTTCAGTTTGAAAGGGATTTCCTCGACGGTTAGTCACCGTGACTGGGAAATTAAGGGCAGCTTCAAAACAGTTGAGGGGGAAAAAAACGATGGTACATCTCTTTTGTTCCTTATTAAAAACAACTGAAAGCACCATGGGATGTATTCTTGTGTATTTTTGCAGGTTATTTGTGCTATCAATCAGATCTATTTATATAAATGTTAAATAGTTAAATTCAGCAATAATAATTAAAAAAATTAACATTATTTTTGCACAATTCTACCACACTATCACCGTCTCATGAGCATGGCTTTCATGATAAAAGGTTAAAATCATCCTCAGTAAGGAGAATTTAAACTGTAAAATAAAATACAACCCCATTTAAAAAATAAATACAAATTGGGATGCTAAAATATTGATAAAAACTTGAAATGTTAAATAAAAAACGAATTTGATGGTTTAAAAATCATTTAAACCTATACTTAACTAAAATTAGCGCAAAGACAACATATCAAATATCAAATTTTGATTGTTTTGTGACAAATACATGCTCTTATTAAAATTTGAATCCAGTCACCCAGAACACAACACTGAAAATGTGTGTAAGGAACACCTCCCATGTAATTACATTAATATTCAACAGGTAAGTGACATGACTGGGTTTAGGTTGAGCATTCCAGAAAGCTCTTAGACGTCTGCTTTAAAACCAGACATGACTCTGTAGTGGAAGTGGCTGCATGGGACCAAAATCACTCCCAAGAACCACTGTCTTTGTGGTTTGTCACTGCATCCACAATTGTATGTTAAAACTGTACCATGGAATGACTAAGAAGAGTTCAAATCAGCTTATATAAAAAATTCAGAGACATATAGAGACAGTGAGTACTAGTATTAAAGTCTTGGAGGGGGCACTTGTGTCAACACTAGGCACACTCCATATATACCTTTAAACATAATGGATATACTGAACACATCATTGTCATGGCCGGATTCTTCTCCAGCGAACAAGTAACCCTCTGAGGCTTTACACAGAAGACATACTTTCTCCCTGGCATGACAGCTTGCTGGTATAGCATACTGACAGGTTCTTTCAGAAAGTGCTGCAAGTGTCACAGGCTATGAAGCTTGGGTATGACTCACAGGGACATTCCCTGACAAACCGGGACATCTGGTCACCATATGTTGATGGGGTCAAATCTATATTTCCAGGGCTGTCTTCAGATGAGTTATGTTAGCGGTTCAAATGTGAGGGAACTGAGTGAAATGGATGTTTAAAGTGAAGACTTGGCTTTAAATGTATAACATATAAATATAGACTCCCAAAATGAATTTGGGTGACGTCTCTGTACTGCTATTTTATCTACGAGGTCATACGTAACACCCTTGAATCCACCAGGGAAGATTTCCAAAAACTCCTCTTCCCCTCCCTATTTCTAGAAACACTCTTGGTTCTTTTGGCGCAGGACTTCTTGGAGCATCAGAGAGGCACTAAAAACCTGAAATTAGCCTCAGAATCTGTCTTCATTCTGATGATTCATCCTTGAACGTACGCACCTTGTTGTCCCTGATGTCACTGATGTGCTGTTTTTGTGGTGAATTAAGAGATAAGCCTTTAATCTCTGTTGCCGGTAAAGGGTCAATCTTTCGAAACTCTTCAAGGGAGGACACGGTTTTACCAAATACAGCATGAGTCACCTGCTATCACTTGATGCTACAAGAGCTGAAACAAAGCTCCACAGCCAAACCGTCCAGTGCATGAAAGAGTGGTAACTGACTGGAACCCCCTAATGAATCTTAATAAGCTTCGGTTCCTCGTCCTCCCCCCTTTGGCTTACTAACACATGACATTTTCCTCTAATAAACCATTAGCTTAATATCCTCTACTGTAGGGCAGCGAGGGCACGGCGCACACACTGTGATGAGACCACACACACGCACACAGGGGCGTGCTCAGACAGAGGAGAGAGCCAATGATGCGTTGGACAGAGTACAGTAAGTCTGCCGAGTGTCTCCCGTCAGTCATTAGGTCCGTTCAGGCATGGATACACACACTGATGTAATGAGGCACAGTGAATGTGTTCGGCCCGTGTGTGTTTAATAGATTGAGAGATGAATCATTCCAAGGTTGACCTGATTCTTCAGGGAAGTTTGTGAGTGTTTGTGTGTGTCCACGCTCCCCCCCCCCGTGTGCATGTTTGGAGGTTAATGGCGCGTGAAATGATGTCTTCATTAGCATGTCCCTAAGATGAAGCACATGATGGGGCAATAATCATATCTGTCAGTTACATGGTAGAAATACAGGATATCTACGAGTGCAATCAGTGAATGACAGTGAAGGAATCATTGTTTTTAATTACGCTCCAGATCAGATTCCAACGTGAGAAACTGCTGCCAAAAAAGAGGCCAATCAAGTGATCTGATTGGACGAGAGGAGCTCCAAGAGTGCTGATAACGAGATGCATAACTTGTCCGCTTGTTAATGACTTCTCTTCTTAGTTGAAATGAACTCTGACCAGTTAAACGCACTCCTGACTGTATCATTCACTCATGCACCCTGGGATCCAAACCAAGCGCCTGCTGTAATTCCCTGCTATCCTCGGAAATGTGCGGCCTGATGTGCGAGGATGTGGTTTCCGACCGTGCGCAGACCCACCACAGTCACCCCGATGAGTCAAATCACATCACACGGCGCTCCACATCTGACGCAGTGTGTGTTTGCGAGATTGATGTGTGAGGTGGAGATGAGGGTGACAGCCAGGAAACAGCCCCCCCAGTGACATCCAGCTCTTTATCACAGTAATGACAAATGAGGAGCTCCGTATGTGTTGTGATGAGTTTAATGTCGGGGCTGATTTGCCCCTCAGATCTCAAACACACAAAAGGCAAAGGAGAGATAGTCACACCCCTACTGTCACCAGTGCCGGTCTGATCAGAGATGTGAAATATTAATCACAACTGACTGATGCTAATGTTGATATGACCGCAGGATTTAATGGCTTTCAGGTAACATAGTGAGCCCCTGAGTAGCTTCTTGCAAGAAAGATTGGCGGCCATATTTGTAGGGGCACATTCTGTTTCTTCTTTATGAATTAAGATGATTGGTGTAGAGGAAAAGGACTCTTGGATCATGAAGGTAAACTCAATCTGTGACTGCATTGTTGAAATAATACTTGTATTTTGCTCGATTGGCCCTGTTTTGGAGGTGAGTGTCACTTTAATAAAAAGATCTATATAATATCCTTCTTACTCTTTAAATAAGGCCTCTTTATCTACTCTGAGAACCCATCAGAAATGTCTGCACTGACCAAAAATAGCAAAACAACCAGGCCATCCCTCTGTCCCATATATGTGCTAACTCTCCAACAGACCTATATGGAAGTGCCAGACATGGCTGCTGGGAGATTGCAGAGCGTCTGCCGGGCAGTAATGTGTTAAAGCACACTGTGTGTTGTTAACTGTTAAATGTCTGACAAGTCTCTTCACTTCTTTCCACCGACAGACTTTAAATATGTAAATGTTGACTCAAGCACCGTGGTGATGTCAACGTGTTGCTTTGTGTTTTTAATGTTGTTGCCCTGCTTTGCAGACATTCCAAAATGTCAGAGGAGAGAAACAACAGAGGTGGAGAGTGAAATTAATGATGGCTGAATTCCATTTGGCTGTTTCAGTGTCAGGCTGACTGTAGGCTGTGTAGATCATGGATGTAGTTTGAGTGATGTCAACAATTGTGGTCGACATATTGGAAGTTCTGACTCTGACCAAATATTGGCTAATCAGGAATTTCCACAGAGGTGGGGTTGGGCCTTTTGCTGCCTTGCACACTGCTGCAAAACACAAGCCTGTCTGTCATATTGGCCACGCCCCCAAATTTTCAAAAAGTACTATATTGTCAATAAAGATTAACCAATTATAAATAAGTGACTCTTTGTTCATGTCTGGGTTAATTTTTCTTATTTTCATTTTATTTGTATTTTTTTTTATCATTGTTGTTTTATTTAATTTATAATAATAGTAATATTGATGATGATTATTATTATTATTATTTTTAATCTTGATTAATCTAGTAGCAGCTAATGTAGGACCATTTGTAGGCAATACTAGTGTAATGTTAGAAAGGAAAATGTAAAAATGAAGTGTTAAAAAGCTGATTAAAAGCTGTGCACCATCACAATGAAAAAGCATGTTGTCTTGTTTGCAAATCAGGTCATTGTGTGTTCTTTTTGGGACGTGCCAAAAATTAGATCTAACATTGTGTGCATATATAATGAGTCTAGTCGATCCTAGAAGTGCTTTATCATGGTCTTATGCTAAAACAGAATGGCAATGTGTGTTACAAACACTATACTCTATATACCATATGTATCCTGTATACTCCATGTGTGTGTTTTCTTAACCGCTTGCACCTTCAATATAAATAAAACCACAGGGAGAGGTGTCAGGGAGAATTATAGAATCTGGATCTCTCCGCCACACAAACAAAACTTGGCTAATCTAACATTCCCCTAAAGCATGCTGGGAATTGATTAAAACGTTCCTTATAGAGTAAACGCTGCTGGCAGGAGCTGAGCAGGTGCAGAATACATTGTCATTAAAGCTGGCAGGCAATCAGGAGCTCTAAATTAAGTTTAAAAATTAAACCGTACATATTATATAGACGCTATCAAACTGTCTCACAATTGTTTATTTCACAGCCTTTTCATTTTTCTTTTAAACAATGCACTTTTTAGTCCCCCATTCAGTCTCATTCAGTCTCAAGAGGATGTGTGTGTGAAAAGGTGTGTGTAAAATGTGTGATTTATCACCTAAACAGTGTCTCATATAAATCTCTCCTGACACATAATCTTATTAAAACAATTACCATTCAGTACAAGGCTGCACTACAGTGTGTACTACAGTGCAACCTTGATTTTACGACTTGAATTATACACACCTCCAACACACTTAGACTCAACGCACCCACCCAACTCACAGCAGGGGGCTCAGACCTCGGGCCACTTCAGTAGATCAAAGAACTGTTGGTATGAGGCACCCCACCACCACTTCCACCACCACCACCACCACAATCAGCAGCAGCAGTAGCTCTGAAAAGTAACCCCAAAACATACCACTAGCTTAAAGTACTTTTCCCTGAGAGACCAAGCTATAAGAGGGTTAGCTTAGCATGCCTCCATTTTTTTTTTAATCCAGGATTTAATTTAGTGGAGAATCTTCCACACAGTCCCATATGTGAATGCAGGATTCCCCCTATATTCATCACTCACAGATGCTGAAACAAACCCCCCTCCACTCTTGAGCCCTGCACCCCCCCCTCTTCCCTCACTTTTGGACGGCGTGATGCTTTGGCTTAGCTTCGCAGCATCCTTCGCCACGTCTGGTGCTGATTTCCAGGCCACAGTGTCGAGGCTTGCCAGTAGTTAGGGGGGTGGAGTCTGAGCTGTGGAAGAGCTCCAAAGACAGTATTGAACATCACCACAGTGCTGACAAAGAGGAGAAGACTCTGAGCTGTTAGAGATGTGCAGGGCTCTCATCTGACTGTGTGGCACACCCCATGATCGGTGACAGGGATCCTCTGGAGTGTGCTTTATCACTGTTTCTGAATTCACTGCAGCATTGTAATGATTAGTGGAATAATTGTGCAGTGATAAGGGTGGGGCAAAGAAGAATGGCCTTTAGTCTACAACGCTGACTGTATTCTAAGATGATGATGCATCTCCACTTCCTCCCCATTGTCCAAAACATGAGCACATTGGTGACATCATCCAGAGACTGAGTGGTGAGATGTAGAGATATGGTTTTGAGGTCCCACCCCTCGAAAAAACACAAATGTGACTCAGATAAATCCCTCAGGTTGGTGAAGTCCGCTACATTTGACACAGTTTTAAACACTGCAGAGAGTTGGTGGGCTGAGGGTGTGGCTGAAAGGGGGAAATGTAACTTGTCTATCCCTGTTGTGGGTCTGTCTCCACTTATATAACTCCCATAAAACCAATAATGTTGTGCAGATGTAGACATTTTACCCGTGAGCTAACAATATAGAGGGCACAGTATGCTGAGAATGCCTTTGATCAGGGCTTTATGAAGAGGACGGCTGCTTTGATGATTCTGCTGACATTTCCAGGAGACTTTAAAGACTCGGGTCGGGATAATCAAATCAGCGTGCTTTCTCTCTCTCATCGAGGTTAGGTAGCAAGTATGCGGCCAGCCTCTTAAGGATTCGTTTTTTTATGGTTAGTAGATGAGGAGACATTGTGTCTAAGTGCTTTTTGTATTAATGAAAAGATGTTTCATTTCTGCAGATAGACCACAAGTCCTTCAGCAGACTTCTTGTGTCAATAGGATGCACATTTTCACAAATGGTGGAGAAAGTGTAGAGTGCTTTTAAAAGCAAAAGTACTATTCTATAAGCAAATGCATTCAAAATATTAATTAACTTAGAAGGAAAATATCAAATGTGAGAGAATGCTTCTTTTTCAGGTTCACACTGCTAATGGAAGCCAGAGAGAAGCCTCTGTTGAACTATTTACTGTGAAGCTGAGACCAAGAAGACACAGATAAATGTTATTTTCACAAACTTAATACCTGACTATAACAAGTAGATTGCAACAAAGAAATCCTTTCTATTTGCAGGTTTATACTGCCAATGCAAGACAGAGAGAGGCCTCTGTTAAATCGACTATTTACTGTGAAACTGAGACCCAACCAACACCAAAGAACAGGCGCCTATTCAATGATTGGTTCATTTGCTTTGCTTTTGAGTTGAACGCACAGTTGCTCCTGAAGTTACTAACTAGTCTACTCTACTCCTACAGTAGAATATTTTTCAATGTAATGTAGCTTTGACCCACTGACCTGGTTTGATTGCTCAAATTAACCAGCATGTTGGTTCACATAAATTCTACTTCCTCCGCTGATTCTGGATAAATCTGTGTCCTTTGTCTGAGCATTAACATTTGGCATAAAGACAGAGCTATTTATCTTCACCAGGCGACTGATTTGAGATGCAGACAGCATACAAATGCATTCATCACACACACCTGCATGTGCAAACACACCCGTGCTGCCACATCCTGTTGGCTCAGTAGGCCACTGATGTATTCACAACCTTTTCTCGCACGCTGTCGCCCCTCTCGTCTCCATCTGTCCTTTCTCGTTTTACCATTTTGTCCAGACAAACCACAGAAAAAAAAAAGGCTGATAACACTTGGGTGGAAAGAGCGAGCCTGTGGAATGAATTACACAGGGATTCATTTTATGTAATCTGTTCCCAGTGTAATTATGTAAATCATTCCATTGTCAAGGGAACAGGATTACTGGAGTTAGCTGTGATACGTACTAAAATGGCAAAGGTGTCAATATCATTGCTGTCCTTTACACCGTGTCATTGAACTCACCATGCCAATTACATGAGCTCAATCTTCCCTGTCGCACATTTTGTCATCAACCTGTGGTCCTGTCATGGTCAGTGCAATTTCATTTTTCACTGTTGAGTGTCTGGACACATTTATATACAGTTTAGAGTAAGACAGAGTGCCTCAAATAATCCAGAGACCCACAAATCATACCCTGCCACCTGAGAAATGTGTCTCTCTCTCCGGCCTCTGGTCTTTTGTTAGCTAATGGAGCTGAGAGAATGAGGGCTGAAATTGAGATGCTTTCCCACAAGGCAGTGCTACCAATCATTGGGGTTTTTCGGGGGGACCAGCTGCAGACAACTACTGCCAAAACTGAAACTGTTCAGGCAACAAGCTCTGTCTGAAATGGAATCTTAAACTGCAAGGTGTTGCAAAATCGTTAAAACAACATTATTGAGTACCGGCTGTCATATGCTTACGAAAATGTAAACCAGTGCACCCCAAAAAAGGGTGATTATCTATTTCAACTGCTCTGACTTTGTGTACCTTTTTTTTTAATATTTGGCGTGCAAGCAAGCTACTGTTAGCTAGCTGTTGCTACACGTTGTTTCTGGCATCTTTGACAGAAGCTTGCTGAAATTGGGCGATGATTGCCGGTGGGTTGCCAGATTCGGTTACAACCAAGCCTGGATCGAAAGCAAAGTCATTTTTCCCATCGTCCTATGTTAACAACCCTAGAAGACGGCCAAAATAAAAACTATACACTGGTCCCAGAGGCTCATTGGTTCCACAGTGACTTTGTTAAATGCATGAGATTGTATACTTCCAGCTTTAGCCTCCACTGCTTTCTATCTTTTTAAATATCCAGGAGCAAAAGTTCTGAATTCACGGGGGGCCACATGTGGCAGCCGTGTGTTGAGCGCTGTGGTCTGTGGTGTCGAGGTTTAACAGGCAATCACATTTCTTCTTTACACCCCACTGACTCTGAGCTGTTTAAAGTGATCAGAGGAGAGACTGATAATTACACTGACACTTCCTGAAACGGCTCGTAAGTGTGGATGTGCAGATGGTGGGTTGTAATGTGAAAAAACAGGGCAATGGATAAGAAGTTAAATAAAAAATGAAAGAAAGTAGATTTGTTTTTCAAATATCAAAATGTGAACCACAGAGTTACAGCAGCAAATTGCAGTGAACTCTCAGAGTGCTTTTACACTTCATGTCACATTCTAGTTGCTTTTTCTTTGAGAGTTTTTGCTCCTTATTTGTTCACATCCCTCAACTTGGTGGTTAAAGTATTACTATTCCTTGGTATATATTAGCTGTGGGGATGATTGTGCAATGAGAGGCAGGTTCAGGTGTGTTGAAAGGTGCAAGGTTGTAACAGGCAAAGGTGGGGAAATTCCTTTGAGCTGGTCACACCCTTGAAGACTTTTAAATCATTGTATCTCATTTCTTATATAAAGAAAAGTCCATGTATGGAAATGTACACACATCTCATTATGCTAATCTGAGGATGAATGTCTTCCATATGAGTTCAATTAAACATCATTCATCCTTTTCCACAGCTAACACACACAAACATTTCCTCAGTCTGTTACCCCCAATTTCTTCTCCGAGGCTCCTCCATCACGACTCCCTAACACCCATACAACATTTAGCCGGAGCAGCAGGGGGGTGCAGCTCATATCCCTTCCTGCTTCCCCCCCTCCCAGGCAGGGTGATGATCTGTAAAGAGAATCATTAAGACACAATTTGTGACTGCAACGGGCGCGCACACACATTGCCTGGAGAGAACAATTCATCACCAGCTACCCCATCCTTCACTGTGTTCAAAAAAATGCAGAGGTCTGCTGCATTCGCTGACCGACCTCTGACCACCGAGATGTATGTGCCTGAACATGACCGCACAAGAGTACACGCCTGGAAACAAAACAGATGGTCTGGACTGATATTTGGGTTTCTAGACTTTGGACCCATTGGCACAGACATTACCTTCCAAGTCTTCTACACTGTAAGATCATTTAAGGATCTTAAGATAACTTTTGGAGACAGCAGGAAATGGTGTGGCAGTTTGTTTTTAATGAAACCACCACCTATAACGATTGTTTTGTCCTTTGTGTATTTTGTTTACTTTCAGTCCCTTGTTGTGTTTGTTTTCTATCTCTTTGATGTGTTGCTTTTCCTTGACAAACACACTCTGGTATCCTTTCCTGGCCTGCTGCTGTTTTTGACCTCCATTCTGAAAGTCATACATGCTTAATATATTCAAAAGCACAATAACCTAATTATACTTTATGCATAATGGGGAGAAAAAATGAAAAGGGATGAAATGAAGGACCAGTATCAGAAAAAATAATTCATGCTTTCTTCTTGTTGACCCCTCTATCTGTTTCACTACAATAACCCCAGCCCCCCACCCACATAATGGGTAATTGAGAGGACGGGGCAGCAGAGTTCACTGTGTTAAGAGGCAGTCGCTCGTCTTTAATGAAGGGGTTCTCTTCTAAAAACGTCATTCCTCAGTCCTCCTGGATGTTTTCATTGTATTCGAGAGCTTCCTCTAACGATGCCCGGCGCTGCAGCTCGGCAACCTCTTCCACTATGTTCCTATGGTAACAACCTAGAGTGTGTGTGTATGTCTGGGAGATGAGTGATTGTCTATGTTTGTGTGTGTGTGTGTGTGTGTGTGTTCATTATAGAAGTGTGGCTTATTTTTTTTTTACATAATGAATCAATTATGGAGGCTGTGGAGCGAGCTCATTTGAATAATAGAAGACAAAAAAACTAAAATAAAAAAAACTCTCAACACCACATGATTTTACTGAACATCTTCACACATCACATGCAAGGATCAGTATTTCCCCTGGAGAAGGTGCAACACAATGACTCTGTGTGTGTATGTGTGTGTGTGTGTGTGTGTGGAGGGGAGAGGGTGTATAATGGGATGTCCAACTGACATCATTTGCCTGCCAATCTACACCCTGCTTGCCAAACCCAGCCTCCATAATAGCATCCTGAGCAGGGCTATGTTGTCACTGTTTTTACACAGTGAAGGACAAAGCGCAATACTGCCCCCTAGTGTCAAACATTGTGATTACAACTGAACTTTGATCATGTCCAAGTCTTCTTTTTTTCTTAATGGAAAACTATATAACACAAAAATCTTTAGGGAATTTAAAATTAGGTCTTTCATGGTGTAAGGAGGCCTCATGTGCCATTCAAGGCAAAAATAAAAGCAGAAAGATTTAATTCTAAAGCAGTGTTGTTTTTTTGGGGTGCGCTGGTGGCCTAATAAAATCATAAAAAATACAATAAAGTAAAAAATATTGTTTTTTCACATTTTATTAAACACAGTTTTCGTAAATGATAATACAGTCTGGACTTTACTTTTTGTACAGTGTCTTGTCTCATTTAAGTGGAGAAGTAACCAAGATTTTTGAGTTATGGAGGTTATATTACTCATATATTGTGAGTAATTATTCAATTCTGACTCCATGAAGAACATGAACAAATATTGTGTAACTGATATTAAAACTGAAATGTCTCTCAACATTTGCCTTTGTAACAAAAACATACTCAAACTCTGTGAAGGTCATATGTAGAGCAACTGCACCACCATGTGGTCACTGAATGGTATTGCATTCAATTATTATAGCTCATGCCACTGCATTCAGAAGGGTTTGTTTTCGGAGTTTAGAAATTCTACTCTCTGCCAATATGTAAAATATGCGACTAGACACGGAAGGAGCGACAATCTTAATACGAGAACCCTGGAACATGTATAGACTGTCATCAAACGTGTCACTCAGTTCATCACAGACCTTAATCAACTCCTGTTTATCAAGTCCTTCCTCCTTGCCAAAGTCAATCTCATGGACTCTTAAAGTTGTGACCCAAGATTCCACCAAAAACTGAAGGTCATCCAGGGCCTGTTGAATCCCCGAGGTCGCCCCAGAGGTTTGGGTCTCAGTCCAGATAACCCTCACAAGGTCAGATCCTTCATTACTCTCAATGGATGCACCAAGACCTCTTAGGCATTTGTCCAAGTCTTTCCTGGCAAATTTTTTGATGTATTGAAATATGTTAGAGTCGACCAAGATGCAGGTTTCTTTGGGATCCTCATTTTTCCGTCTTGATGAGTTTGAAACAGAAGTAATGGATGAGCTATTCTGATCTGATTCCTTCTGAGAGCCGGTGTGACTCTTTGTTTTGGCCTTCCCAAAAGTCCCGTCTGGTGTGGTGTGCTTTCGTGTCGTGTCGTCTTTCCGTCGCTTTCCATTTGCTGACATTTCCGCTGCAAGGGGCAGGTACACGCCTGATGAAGACCGTCTTATCCTTGCATTCATCCCTTCCTTTAACACTTGCTCATTTCTGAATTCTGTGGGCATTTCCACCCTGGTTTGAGAACTCTCTTCTTCTACTTCCTCTTCATCTGTATCGCCAAAGCAACCTTCTGCGCAACCCCTCTCCTGAACTTTCAGCCTCCGGGAAGCATTCTGAGTTTCAGCATCTAAGAGCGGGCTTTGGACTCCAGTTGCCTCACCTGTGGTCTGCAGCCCTGTTGATAAGCTGTTCACTGGCTTCGGCTTAGCTTTAGAACGGCTGCGGCTTACAGTGTGGACAAGCTCTGGATGAGATATTACCCTTGGATTAAGAGGAGTTTCTCTTATTTTGTCGGGAGCAGTTTGGGCTGAGTCGTTGGATTTAAGCCGGCTGGCCCTGTGGATGAGGTCATTTCTCAGGGCTTGGATGGCGGCGAAAGGACCCTCAATTGTGGCTTTTCTCTTCTTGAGGGAAGGCCGGAAACGTAACGATCTGTGAGCTGATTGCAGGCTCTGAATTAGAGATGCTTGATTGCTGCCAAATACGGAGAGATCAACCAAAGCCCTGGGGACGTACAGGAACACCTGCAGCACAAAAACACATACATATTTAATCAAGAGAATAATAAATAGAGGACGAATGAATCTCAAAGAAAGTTATTGAATAACATTTAACATAGAAAGAAAGGCCTTGGTAATCCCTCTCTTTTGGCCCGTTTGAGGAAGATGGCTGTCCACCAACAGTCTGGTCCCGCCTGTGAAAGGGTAGATCTTCCTTGCCCCTGTAGCTAAGTGCTCACTCGTGGACTTACATTAGGTCTCTATGCATATCAATAAAAAGACACCTCTTTTTAACAGGTAGAAACCTCGAGCAGAACCAGACTCATTGGTAGACAGCCATGCTTTGATAGATATATATAGATATACAAACACAGAAACACGTCACACCCTCTGATAGAAATGTAATTGATTGTCCAAACTTACGTCCTCACTGAAGGGAAACACAGTGAGACTGAAGTTCACAGGAAACTCGCTGTCGCTCATGATCTGCTCCTCCTTCTGCAGCACCCTCTCTGCATCTGTCAAGAGTACTGCACTGATCTGCTATGGTCTCACATGTCAACATTATAATGATGCTTGTTATTTTCCTGTCAGTGTAAGTGCACAGAGTCTACCTCCATTCATTTCAAACACCAGCCTCATGTTGACAAATTAAATCATTCATCACTTACGCACACACACACACACACACACACACACACACACACACACACACACACACATCCAGGCAGCACTTCATGTAAATAAATGTTTGATTTATTATTCACCTCTTTACATTATCGTCTTTGAAGCCACAATTTACTCCCATAGGAGCCAATTACAGCACAAAGGAGGTATGTTAACTAATGCCTGCTCGTAGACGGAGCACAGTTAGGGCTTTAATGTGTTTTTATGCCTGATAGGGTTTTTGCAGCTCACATATTGCTATTACATTTAAGTCAGATTGAATAAGCACTCAGTACTCTTAACACAGATTCGCTGCTCTCTTTAAAAAAAAACAACCCAAGAGGCTCCTTTAACAACATTTAGTTCTTTTTGATGTATTTCCAGGAGGACTCTTCAGACCATCTGGCTGGGAAATACTCCATCTGTTGCAAAATTGAAGCTTTAAAAAAAAAACCTATCTCAATTTATAACTTTAGTAATGGACATGTGCACTTATTGGACATAAGTATTTAGTTAAAAATCATACATACATGGAGCACTGGTGGCCTAGTGGTCTAAGCACCCAACATACTCTACAGTCCTCAACGCAGAGGTCACTGGTACGATTCCCAGCTGAGATCATTTGCACATGACTTCCCCTAAGTGTCCTGTCTCTCTTCTGTTGTCCTCTCTAATAAAGGCAAAAAGTCCAAACTAATACAATTATGGTATTCAAAAGTTTTCTTTCCTCTAGTCACTATCTTCCTGGTTATGAATTTGGGGGGAGATTGGCACTAGGGGTGGATCCAGGCTTTTATTTTTTGACAGGGGTGGCCAAGCTTGTGCAAGTGGGGCATAAAATGTTAAATTAATATTAATTTGCCCTTTTTAACTCCACTAATCATAGCGGCTTGAATTACCTACTAAGTATGTAAGAGATGTAATATTATTGGGGTGTTTTTGTTGCTGAAGACAGACAGGAAATGTGGAGAGTGGGGGATAACATGCAGTGGATGGTTGACCGGGCGGGAGTCAAACTGGCAACCTCTGTGACGAGGACTGCAGCCTCTATACATTGGGCGCTTAGACCGCTAGACCACCAGCGCCTCATTGAGTATGCTTTGAATTGAAAAAGTAACACAACAGAGTAACACTTAGTTTTTTACAGACTCAAAAAGATGATGTTGTCTGGTACTAACCAAAGGCTTTATGCAGCACAGCCTGAATAAACTATTAATTGATTTTGAATAATATTCAAGGCCACCAGCCAATCACAGTTGAGGATTCTTGGATGACACCTGGTGTGGCCAATCATATGTCAAGGTGGGCTCAGGTCTACCCTCTAGGCAGGTATAAGAGCCTTTTCCTTAAATAAACAACTTATTTGTATTAAAAAACTTCAATCATGTGCACTTATATTTTGATATATTCAAAGACAGCCAAGTGAGCTAGTTTTGTGCTGTCCAGGTGTTCTTGTCAGGCACAAAGTGGGGCTCCTAAATGAGGAAGCTTATGGTGTATTAACAATAAACAGCTATTAGCCTGTTTGTTGTTAACTTATTAGCTTTGATTATGGCTTCTTAAAGTGCTGTCACCTTATAAAACACACAAACATTAATTTGAAGTGCTAGCTTGTACTTAGCCGCTAGCTACTTTGTCCATTTACCTTCACGTCTGTCAAAAGTGACAAAAGCGACCCCGTTTATGTTGGTGGGGTACCGAACCGCGTCCACGTCTCCCCCGTGACTCCTCCTGTGCCTCTGGAAGTGGATTGTCAGCTTGTCTATCATCCTGCTGAGGGGTAGCACGTCGGGGACTCCGGACACGACCACAGTCCTGGTTCTGTGCACAGTATAAGTCTGCATAACTGTGGAAGAAACATGGACGTCAAGCTAACTAGCTGCAAAAACTGATGTTACACCTCCCGCTCTTTCCACTCAAGTTACACGACAGTTACTCCATTTGTTTATCGTTTCAGTTTCCTTTTTGCTGCCTGGAGACAGACAACATGAAATAAAGGGGTGTAGTGGTACTTTTTGTCCACTAGACGACTCTGTTTCTCTACATTTAGCTAACACAGAGGAGGGCTAATGTATGCAGCAAGAATTCTCCGTATATCTCTGCAAAGCCCAAAAGGCACAGATACAAACTTTATGGCAACATTTTTCAAAGAGTTGCCTCATCTGTTGCTTCCCCCATACACACACACACTTAAGCATCATGTAGCTCCAAGGATGCATCTGAATACCCTCAGTGGAGGCTCCTTTATGCTTTGATATCAACATAAGTGGTGCAAACATTTATTGAAGTCAACCCCACCCAAAAAAATAAGAAAAGGACACACAGCACACATGGCTGGACTCAAACTACGGTGGCCCTGCAGTGCAAATCACAACGGCAGTGTCTTCTAATTTGCCGTTGTGATTTGCACTGCAGGGCCACCGTACTCAGCTCCAAGGAAGCATCTGAATACCATCAGTGCAGGCTCCTTTATGCTTTGATATCAACACCTGTGGTGCAAACATTTATTGAAGTCAACCCCCCCAAAAAAATAAGAAAACGAGACACAGCACACATGTCAAGGATCA
The DNA here is from genome assembly GCF_009762535.1 of Notolabrus celidotus. Lineage (NCBI taxonomy): Eukaryota > Metazoa > Chordata > Actinopteri > Labriformes > Labridae > Notolabrus > Notolabrus celidotus. The sequence goes on along the minus strand of NC_048295.1, from coordinate 6,631,354 downwards.
GACTACGATGGCCCTGAAGTGCAAATCACAACAGCAAATCAGAAAACACAATGGCAAATCAAATGTTTTCTGATTTGCCGTTGTGATTTGCACTTCAGGGCCATCGTACCTAGCTCCAAATAAACATCTGAATACCCTCAGTGCAGACTCCTTCACGCTCTGATATAGTTGTCAACACGTGGTGCAAACATTTATTGAAGACAACCCCCCCCCAAAAAAAAAAAAACAACACACAGCACACATGTCCAGACTCAAACAGATTAAAAAAAGAAACCCAAGCATGAAAAACTCATTTGCATTATCTTGTGCATATAAACATTTTAATTAAATATAAAAGAAAGTGGCCTGGCAGAGTGCAACAAACAGGTACGACGGGGGTAAATTAAAGAAAATCCAGGCCCTGTATGATTCCAATCAAATCTCTATCTCCATCACTTCAGTGCAAATCCAACATTCACTGTGTATAAAAGTGACTTTAAATAATTCAGGTAGTATATCTATTATTCAGTGTTTATTATTGTATGGGCTCACATTGTACAAGTGCAGATGGGAGTGATTGTTGGGACCATGATGGATGAGAAACTCGCTCGTGTGTGTGTCTGTGTGTGTGTAGCTAACAGGAAATAAATGCTAATCATTTTCACGAGTCAGTGGCTGAGAGCAAGTTAGGACACACATGATGGAAGATAAATAAAACAGAGCAACTGCTTTGATATGACTGCTCAGTCTGAATGATAGGAAACCGAGACCCCACGGTTTCACGTCTGGGTTTTTTTTAAAGTCGGGACACGAAAAACATTCTTGATTCAGGAACACGTTGATGTTTTTCTTGATGTGATGCCGTAAAATTTACACACCTGCTATAAAAAAAAAAAAAAAAGAGCCACAGTGAGTCACTTAAAGCTGGCAAATGAATCCCAAAGCTCTCTAAACACTTTCGTTTTAAATAGCAAATACACACGGGGCGAGAGTAGCCACGGACGCATTTCACACACAAACCGGGACTCAATTTTTCCACCCTGCACAGACCTGTTGGCCAGGAAAATGATAAAATTAACTAAAACTAAATAAAAGTAAACATTCATTCTTCAAATATTGGATAAGTTGATTGGATTTGGACAGTCTGGGACTTGGACCGAGGCAGTCCAGACTGAGGCAGCAGAGGCAGGTGGTTGGATGTGCGTTCATGTGGCGCTTCGTCGGCGCGCCGAGATCTTAGCAGCTATGAGCCGGCCTTGTTCGAGTCACACAGCTCCTCTTTGTGTCTGGTGCTAGTTCGGAGTTTAACGCTAGCCTGGGGGTTGTTGTATCTGGAGGGAAGAATGGCAAAGATGGAGTATGATGGGGCCAGGTGTCCGCTGGGAGCGTCTCTGGTTGTGTCGCACCGCCCGGGCTGATGGTCCGACAGCCGCTGGATCAATTCGCCCCCTTTGCACAGCTCTGCCAGGAGGGGGTGGGAGTCTGTGCGGCCAATCCCCAGCAGAGGATCTGTCACTTCCAGGCTTTGGCTGCTTACTGCAGACACACACAGACAGCAGTGTGAGCAAGCGGGTAAATAAAACAACTGTCATGGGTAAGGAGGAAAACAGACCTGCGCCATCGGGAGGCTTCAATAAACTGCTGCTGTCAGCTTTAAAGCTTTAGGCGGAAGGGCGGTCACACCAACGCAGTGCTGAAGCGAAATTAGAGAATAATATTTCACTGTCTTTATAAGCTGCATTCTTATTGGGTGACCAGAAAGTGTGACATTGTAGCAGCAGCAGCAGCGATGCATTGTTGAACTTTTCCCTGACACTTCATGCACAACAGATCCGGCAGCACATCCTTCCTTGTTGATTGTACTAGAAGGATTTTTGACAAGAGCACCTGAATAATGCAGAAAAAAAAAAACACTCCGGCAAGTGCAAAAAAAAAAAAGCATCACCCTATTCGAAATAATCAGCACATTTCTTTCGGCACAATACCGCCGGGGCTGCAGGTTCCACTGCCAGGTGTGAATTCTGCCCTGTCTGTGATTTATTCTGCTTACAGTCCCAAACAGGCGCTTTTCCTCCACAGCCACGAAGCACATTTTGACACAATAAAGAAAAAAACACCTGACGTTATTTCAGTTAATCTGCTAAATAGGCTACACAGCAGCTGAGTTTATCACGATGAATCTCAGCACGAGTTCTCTGATTGGCATCTGAAGCTTGATGGAGTTTGGAAAAACTGCCAAGCCTGTGTTTCTACACTTCATATGTTACAATATTTACTCCCGTCCTGCAGAAGAAGGAGGAGGAGGGGGGGGTCATGTTTTGGTCAAACTAAAACTGACTGCGGTTAACTCAAGGTTCACTTAACTCAAGCCTCCCTCTGGACTTCCTATTACCTGCTTGACCTACACTGAGATCTGAAGACAGAGGTTTTCTGCTGGCCTTCCTCCCATGACCGCCACGCCAAACCCCCAGTGGACCCTGAGGACACAAGAGGAGGAGAGCTGGGTTATTTTTGGACGGAGGAGGAAGGGGGTTAAATTAATCATGAACCAAAGGATGCTTTAATATTTATGTTTTAAAACCCTACTTAGGAACACTTTCATATACACATATACAGAAGGGCATGCATTGGTTTGAATTTGCCAGTGTTGTGTCTGACCTGATGTTTGGCCACCATGTGTGCAGCGTGGATCAGCGGAGGTCTGATGGAGGGTTTGTACTGCAGAGGTTGGCCCAAGAGGGAGTAGTGCGCTTCACCTGAACGTTGAAAGAAAAGGAGCAGTAAAACTTAAAATGCTACATAAATAGTGGCTTTATAAGGAGTTGGATTTGTGCCTCAATTCTGTTCTAGTACAAAAACACATGGACAATTTTATTATTATCTTGTAATATAAATTAATTGGTATCATTAATATTGATTTCACAGAATATACTGGAGCACTGTTTAGCTACCTTACCCCCTTTTGGTTACATACGTATGATAGTTAATCATATATATCTTGAATTTTTGAGTTAGAACAAGATTCATAAAGCTGGCCCTGCTTACTGACTGTATGAATGACTTCTGTGTGCTTACTCAACATACTCCCACAACTTCCTACCTCCATAGTAACAGATAATCTTGGTGGCAATCAGATTGAAAAGAGAAACAGCCAATTAGAGATTTCCTAATCCAATTGTGGTTGTAATTGTGACACATTGTTACGCTGTGTTAGCTTAGGTGAGGGTTTAGATTACACTGATATTTAACCCAAAGAGACTTTTGTTTTCTTGAATGATAAATACAACTCCTTAAATTGTGAGTACCATGCTTCAGTCCATTGGTCCTTTTGTTAATATGACTTAGTAAACAGTGAACCAGGTGGCCGGTGAGTCTCTGACCTTGTCCACTGTGGCAGAAAGCTGTAGGGAGCTGCGGGTGGTGGTGGTGGTGGTGGTGGTGGTGCGGATGGTGCGCCATGACAGGGATGGACGAGATGCCTGATGGGAGGCCCTTGACGCTGGGCGGCTGGCCTGGCGAGGGAGTGAGTGCCGGAGACGAGGGCAAGCTGCTCTACACACAACACGCCGTCACCGAGAGACCACGGAGAGAGGGGGAAGAACACAAACAACTTCATTCAACAAAAAAGACGGGGCAACTGTGGCCGTTTGTGGCTTTAATGTACCATTGCATCCACATTAGCCCCCCTAATGTACCATTACGCCCTAATGCTGAGGACTATTTCCTCCTCATTTTCAGTTTACGCTAGCGTTGACTTCATTTGCGGAGCCTATTTGCTCCGACGTTTCACCTGCCTGGAGCGCCTGAGAGGCCGAGTTCGGCTCAAGGGGACAATTCTGGCGTCACTGTCAGACTCAGACAAGCAAACATAATTGGCTCTCAAATTGCTTTCTTGTGACTATCCTAACTTTCTGACATCTACCGTGTTCGCTTATACAGCAAACACTACCTGCGCCGATGTATAATTAAATATGAAATTTGGGAATAGTTGTTGTCAAGGCGAAACCTCTGGGCCATTGAGCTTATTAAATATTTTCCTACATCATAAGTCACCTTTAATGAGGTTTTTTTTAAAGGTTACACTTTACTTTGCTGGAACAATTGTTTGAAAGTTGTCTTGTTGTGATTGGTCGGTGCAGTGTTTGTACCTGGGTGCTGTCTGGAGGTGGGGGAAGCTCAGCGGGCCTGCGGCTGCGCGGGTGCTCGGGACCTTGGTGTTTGTGGCTGGGCTGTTTTCGCTGGCAGGGGGAGGGGGCCCGGGGCTGCTGGCAGGGGGGCCCTGTCATTTGCAGCATCACCATTCCACCGCCGGCGGCCGGGGGCAACAACCCTGTGTGCATACAAAGTAAAAACAAACAAGGAATAAAACATCTCATATTTATTCCACTCAAATCCATGTCAGCATTCAGTACAGTAGCTCTTAGCTAACATGCATGACTAACACATTTAAAGCTCCAGTGAGTGACTTTCTTTGTGTTGATTTTGGCGCCCCTTGTGGACAAAGTGAAACCACCTATCATGCGGAAAATTTACAAGTTTTCTTAACCACGCTTTAAATTGCCTCACTTGACACCTACCCCCTCATAGCAGCTAAAGGCATCATAAGTAAGAGTGTAGATATTGTCAGTCTTCTTGTTTATGGTCTTGTTTGCTTTTGGAGGTCAAAAAGAGGCCTCACTGTTAATTTCAGTCTGTTTCACAGCCGTCTGAAAACTCCCTATCGGAGCTTTAATCTGTTTTTAGACGTACGCTCTATTAAACAGGTATTTGTGAAGCTAATTTCTGTGACATTTCCCCGTCTTTGAGTCAAACATTTTATACATATATTCTAATTTAATCCCTCATTATTCATGCATCAGAGGAAACTGACGGACTAAATGTGTTTTCACCCAAAAGCTCGTTTCCAATCGCTTTCATTCAGCTACACACCTCATCACGGTAACACCGCTCTCATACCGTTAGCTGCCAAGCAATTAGGTCTTAAGTGCCTTAATTATAAGGGCACATCCGTAGTGGCAATAACAGTCCATTCCCATTTGCTGCTAAGTCCTCTGCAATGATCCCAGAGATCCAATTATCTTATTAGTTCGTGACGCATGAACGTGACTGATGTGACTTTAAAAAAGAAAACAAACAATCAAAGGCTGACCAGCGAATGACCTTTAAAAAAACAACAAATACCCCTCTGTTTACACGAACTTCACATTCATTGGTGAAACTCTACGCAGATGACACCGCTGTTGATTTATGAATTATTACCAAACAACAGCAGCAAGGACAATGGATATTTGGGCTTAATCTGCAGATTATTTCAGGACCCGGCCTAGCCAATTAAAAATGTTTACTAGTGACGCTGTAGGTAAGGCCGCCGCGAGACCTTCATCTGACCTCATTACTGATGTGCTGGAAATGATGGCTCCCTCCGTTGTGCTCCCGTAATAATCAAGACATGAATAATAAAGGTCATTAGCGAGGAGACTGCCCCACCTGGGCTTCTGAATGGAGATTTGGAGAGTCCTCGAAAGGCCAATACAGAAAAAGCAATACATGAAAAGATGGGTAATTATGGAGATTTTATTCTTCCTAACTTACTAGAAAATTGTAGCCATTTTTTCTTTCAGAGACACTTTGGTGTTTCACCTCTGGATCTACTACAAGAACACCAATATATATTCATTAACAGTAGATACATCTCTACTAATGCTTTTATTGGCCAACCTATCACCAGCAATGTCAGTACATTTGGCACAGACACATCTAACTTAAGCTAACTGTAGAAGCTAGCAACTAAATCTGTCCAAATTGGCACATTTCATTGTTAAAATGAGAGCAGTTTGATGTCTTTCCAAAGGGAAATGTCTATATATATAAAAAAAGAATGCTAATGACAGTAGGCAGGCTTGTTTGATTTTGTAGGTCACTACAAAGGCTCACTGTTAATTTCAGTCTGTTTCATACTTGGTTGAAAACCCCCTATAGGAGCTTTAATTGACGCTGACACACCGGTAATGTGTTTTCAGATTAAATCTTCACGAAACAGGTATTTATAAAGCTAATTTCTACCACTTTTCCAAAGATTTCTGGGTGTATGTATGTCTCCAAATCTTCCCCAGGCCTGGATATTGTTATTTTGGAACTCCATTACTTATCCAGGTTTTCCAGGTTGAGGCAATCTCATTAAAAAAAGTGTTTTCAGCACTTAAGCACAAATTTCATGTGCAAATTTGAATGTTTTCTTGCTGCCTTGTCATCAAAGTGTTTTTTTTGCAGTGGTGGACCCACTCCCTGTTTAATCTCCATGCAGCTCTTGCAGGAAAAAGGTGGATGTGCAAATCACTTTCACTTATCCCGACTCCAGGGAGCCGTCATCACCACGCCTCACTCTTTTTCATTTTGAAAATCCGCAGTGTAAATCTAATCACGCTCGTACAATGGCGGAGTAAACCCAGGGAAGATTATTTCATTAAGAAGGCCGGGTCGGAGCTGCGTAGGAATACATTCCCCGGTTATTGACACTGAGAGATGAAGGAGGAGGAGGAGGAGGAGGAGGAGGAGGAGGGGGGTAAAGAAAGCAGGAGCTCTGGCAGTGATGGGGAATCTCCAGGGCGGCTGGAAAGTGAATACTTTGGAATTACTGCCGGGTTTTGAGGTTCAGAGGGGAGTGTACCTGCGTACTGCTGGCCTGGGTGCTGCTGGGGGACACAAGGGGACGAGGTCTGAGGGAACTGGAGCTGCTCCATCATTTGGGCGGGCAGGAAACTCACTGTCGAACTGTGAATGACAAAAATAAGCAGTTTTCATGAGTTAGGGACACGAATTAAAGACTTTTTATGACATTTTTAATCACAATATCAACACGTTAGAGCTACTTAGTCGTAGCTCTGATGGCAACAGTTTTTAAAAACATCCTTCAAACAAATCTCTTCTCACTTGGACCGAGAAAAACCCGTACGTTATGATGCTCACACCTAAGTAGGTCTCGATAATCACTCCTAAACCTGCACAGACGTAAATCTCCGGGAGCTCTGAGATCTTAGCGCTGCAGTTGGGGTATTAAATTTGAAATTTAAACTTCAAATCCATCTGCGGAGTTGCTGCACTCGGCTCCGTAAGCTACCTGCCTGCGGGGACTTCGCGTACAGCTGGTGGAAAAGCGGGGCTGCAGGTGGACAGTCGGTCCTCGTGGGAGAAGGCTGAGCCGCTCCAACACTTGCTGCATAAATCACTTCCTCGCTGACTGGCCTACTAACGCAGCCTCATTCTACAGCTGGGACAATGAGAGAGTGACCTCTCCTCATAAACTCTGCATGTGTGTGTGTGTGTTGCTTTGCGTTGCTCCATCGCAGGTGATGACTGCGAACATGGCTGTGTTCATGTCTAGGGGGGGTTGTTGTGTATACGAGCACACACAGCGGTCCCAGTAGTGCTCCTCTCACCGGTCTCCAGATTGATTGGGTCCATGGAGGTAGAAACTAATTACATGTTTTGCTTTCTGTGAACTAGTTCTATCAATCAGATTATAATGAGAGAACACGGCGCTCCACACTTCACCACGGCAGAGGAGTAATGGAGGAAAATGACTAAAGCTGTTCGAGAGGGTGTCAAGAGTGGACATTCATCAGCCATCCCTGGACCGGCTTCACTAGAAGCAGAGTAGTAATAACTTCATTTTTTACCCCTCAGAGTGAACAAAGACGACCTCGGCTCGGAGGTGATGTGGGGATGCACTCAGCAGCCTGTTCGGTCTATAAATAAGAGGCTACTTTAGCTAGGAGGGAGAAACAGCATCAACACTTTTTCTAATGGTTAAAGCTGTAGAAAGCTGTCGTAGTCAAAGAATGAAAGCAAAACTAGTTAGCTTCTGAAATGCTACTGCAAGGCATTTTCAACCGTTCCTGCGTTGTGGTTATAAAATATATCCGTCTACATGTGGATGTAGACTTCGTTTTTTTAATATATACTACATAAAACATGAGCTTAGTCTCAGGTATGTCACTCATGCTTTCTGAAGAGGTGTTCTGAAGCCCAAAGATGGCGCCCATATTGAAATGCTGACTCCAACTATCTTTTAGCTCATCAAGATGCCCTTAATTATACATACAAACATAAAGTGTTAATTTCTAATATGAGCTTTAACACAGTTTTTTAGCTCCTCTAGAGGACCCTTAATGAACTGCAGGTGTTGCCAATTAGTTTTTTTACCCCAGTGAACAAGACTCAAATTAATTTGGGAAAAAACAAGTGATGCAGAAAACACACTTTTCAACACACCAGACAGCTCATTTGGACCTTTACAATGCCCGGATCAATACGAACCTGCTTATGAAATTAATCATGTTTGAACAAAACAACAATGTGCTATATAACCTAATTACTCCCATACATCAGGGTATTGATTCAATTGTTACTAATATTTAGGAACCGGGCAGCATAACTCATCTTTACAAGCTGTTTGGAACATAATTAGCTTTCTGTAAACAAAAACTCATGCTTGTTATCTCTTCTACAAAAGTCATTATTCTCTCTTGGTTGTTCTTAATGATGGCGGTGTTGTAAACATAAAGCCCTTTGACTCCTGCAAAACAACAACTGCTAAAATGTGGCTTTAATACTCTGTCACACTTAGATGATACATAAAGAAACATACATTCTTATGATCTCAATCATTGTATTAATAATAAAGAACATGCTGTGGTTTGGATCTACCTTGTCAGACCGTACCTCATGGTGGTGTGCTGGTTGGGCGGGAGCAGGCTGTAGCAGGGCTGCATGCCAGCAACCGCCACTGCCCCCTGTCCCGGCTGACAGGACACAAACACTGGCTGCTGGTACGTCTGCTGTGGCATGGAAACCTGCTGGATAAGGGAAAAGAGGATGTAGTCTCAGTTTCAGTGTAAATACTGAGATTTTCATGTGCCTCTTTCAAACAACATAAAACGAGTGCTCTTTCATTTTGAGGCTGAAAAATGTGAATCTATGACATCAACATACCTGATAAGACTGCATTGGAGGGTACTGGACCATCATGCCTTGCATCTGGTTGCCCATATTGCTTTGCTGGTTGCCAGTGAGGGCGAGGTTGGCTGTTGGCTGCATGCCCACTATGGTTTGGTAGTTGGACGCTGGGTTTGGCATCACGGCTTGGTGCACTGAGGTGAAATGAGAAAAAGGCAGAGCGCTGTGACCGAATGAAAAGACTCTCCCTGATCGGAGCAGGGCGATAATATTAAAACACTGATATTAATATTCATGGTTTTTCGTGGGAGTCACAGCCAAGTATTAAAATCATTAGAAGGGGGACAATAGACGGAGCGGCAGATTGAGAGATTGGGAGAGTGAGGGCTTTGAGTTGAGCTGTTACAGCTAAGCAGGTTTGAGGCACTTGGAATAAATGAGAAAGTCAATAAATTTGATTTGGCCTGCGGTGGCTTGGACCAGCAGCCTGAGTGGACCAGCCACTCCTCAAAAAGACACAACCTCCACTTCAACGGGTGATTAAACTCAAGGCCTAAACAAGAAGAAAGGATCTATGTGTCCACAGATGAAATAAAGTCACGGGGATCCGTCCATTTTCAAGGTGGCCCAAAATGGCGGCACTTAGTCCTACCCTGAGGGGGTTAGAGAATCAGGCCCCTTAAATGTCAAGGTGACAAAAAGAGACATTTGAAAATACTGTCCCATGTGACACGCGCATGCAGTAATCCCGGCGACAAAGGAGAGGACGTCCTTTTGTGAAGGTGTCTTTACAGTCGGCCGCCCTGGGAGGGAAAGTACAACCCAGACAATGAAAGTGCTCCGAGAGGAACAGAGAGCGGGAGGGACTATTTTTATCCACCCTCACCTCCCACCTTCACTTACAAACCATGCATGAAATGACCATAATATCAAATGCAACCGTTTTATTCCATTCCAGGAGGCGGAATCAGGGACGTTTTTTTTCTACATAAGAAATTACTTCTGAGGATAATGACTCGCTATTCCAGTATCATGCAAGCGTCGTTGACCACACTGGATTTGGAGGATGGTGTTTCGACTTTGGGTCCAGCGGGTGAGAAGTGAGAGGCTGAAAAAGAGACCGGTTCACTGTGAGATTCATAGAGGCCTCTCAGACAGCGTCCCGGCCCCGCATTCCGCCTCTCATGATCTGTGAATTCTCCCTCTTTGCTCTGCTTAAAACATATATTATAACACATCCACCTGATTTCTTATTTCTCAAGCAATAACATCCAGCCGTACCGCTCTTATGTCTGCATCTGATGACTTTCATTATTGACTTCCTCGCCTAATTAATTTCTCGTTGAGTCATTTTGTCGAAGGGTGTCAGAACATGATGAAAAATGCCTTCAAAAGCCTCCTGGGGTGTCACTTTTAAATTCCTTATTTCATCTGCCAAGCAGTCCAAGGTTATAAATCTAGTTTGTAATCACATATGACAAAAAAAAAAGCAGCAAGTGATTAAATCTTAGATGATGTTTTGAGAGAGTAGAAAGCATATTCAGATGAAAAAAAGGGCTTAAAAACAATAAATCTGGCTCTTAATTAAGAAATTAATTAAGGTTCTCTTTGTGTAGCTTCCTTCAAAGAGCTGCTTTCTCTTTTCAGTACTGACATTAAGTGTTCAGCAATGTGATCGGGCGTTTCAATGTAGCTAGTAGTTAGCATGCACAAGCGTTAGTGTGTACTTATCAAGAGGAACAGCAAATCTGACCTTCTAGATATGTCTGTGAAGTAAATGCTAATATTTCACAGCAGCATTTGTTCATCTGTTTCCAGTAAAAGTCTTAGTTTCACTGTGAATGCAAAGTTTTTTAACATTCACTGCACTGTTCACAGTCCAAACAGCAACTTCAGAAGTGACCATGTGTTCTACTCGAGCGGGAAGCTAATTTGAACCCCACTACAATATTTCATAGTTCCTATTAAGTCTCAGTTTCAGTGTAAATACTAAGATTTACAGTATGCTGAATTGTTTACAGTCCAATTAGCAACTTTAGTATCAACTATGTGTTCTGAATATAAAAGAAGATACATTTCATTACATCAATTGCATCCTAACAGCAGCAGTTAATCATCTGTCTCTGTTAAGTCTTACTTTCACTGTAAACACTCCTTTTTTCCACACACCGAAAAAAGGTAGATCTTTTGTAAAAAGAAAAATTCTAAGGTGTTGGGTCTGTCCGGTCTGTCAGTACTACTAGGACCACAGGGTTCCACATTTACACGTTGAACCTGTGATTCAAGCTTCAGTTTGAAGCACAGATCCAAAAAACCTTCAATAAACTCAGGCATCCTGTTCCTGCAAAGAGGAAGGACAAATCCACCTTCTCACACTGTTCAGTGCAAGCTGCTTCCACAGAATGACCATGACTGAAGCCGGAGCTCTGCGGTGGAGGTGACTGTCTGATGCAAGCGAGGTGAAACACACTCACAGGTTTCTCTGTGGACGACAACTGAGCCATCACAGAATACACACCGATAACTTATTTATTATGTTTGCGACAGCATCTTCACCTTTACTCTGTCTTTTTTTCCCTTCTTCTTTTTAATTAAAGCAAAAAACAGCGGGGAAATGAGTCATATTTTTCTCTTTCCCTGAGAAATAATTGCTGTCCTTTGCCTTTGTAGGTCAGCTTCATTTGTCCGCTGTCTATTCCCTGGATCCCCAGCAGGGAAGCCACATTTGCAGCCCACAGATGACAGAATAGTGCCGCAGCCACTTACCGACATATGTGTGTCTCTGTGTGTGTGTGTGTGTGTGTGAGAAAGACCGTGCAGAAGCTAACAATCTCAACTCCTGTGGTGATAGGGAGGTTAAAAAAAAAGAAAGAAACGGAATAATCAAGTGGATGACTCCCGGGGAGACATCTGAACTCACGAAAACAAATAAACAGAGGAAAGAAAGGGAGAAATGTTTGTCCTTCAGTGGAACCGTCGGACTGCGGCTGGCGTTGCTCCCTCGTGTAGACGCAGACAAACAACAGCAATGAAATGCTTTTGGTGGAGCATCAAGGCTTTTTCCTTTCTTGATAGTGCGAGGTGAAAAATGAGTCGCTTCACATCAGGGTCTGCAGACCTCATTTAAAAAGACATCCTTTGATTTGTCTTGGTGTTTTTACAAAGCTCTGTTTGAAGACGTTGCTTTGGTTAAAGGGGCGGTAAACTGCTGGTTTGTGGTTTCCAGATGAGTTCGTCATATAGTGACTTAACTGGATGACTACGTTTTGTTTAAATTAGGCCTCATGTGGCTGAAATGTGTGCGTGACAAGTTCGTCTATCGCACTGCATCTCATTTAGGATTGCATTTACAGATGTTTCCTGTTGCACAAACTTTTTTGGACTATTTTAAAACCAGGATGTAGTCTCATACCTTGTTGCTGGGGCAGGTTTTGGCTCTGAGGGCAGTTATAGGAGAGCGGGTTGACAGGGGGCCTGTAGTGCTGCTGCTGCTGCTGCTGCGGCTGCTGCCCGGAGCAGTGTGGGTGATGTGCCGAAGAGCAGTAACACGTGGACATCTGTAAGAGGTGCACAACATGAATTCAAGGACTGTGTGACACGTTGCAAGTGCCCAGCAACTGGAGGAGTAAAAGGATTAGTCATACAGCTGGTTTCCACTGCAGGAGTGACTCATGACTGAAAGCTACGGACAGATCGTGTGTCGTTACCTGCTGCACAGGCTGCTGGATGTACGCGTGCTGCTGTAGGAGCTGCTGGTTCAGCGCGGAGCCAGGGAAGCCAGCAGGGCCCGGCGTAGAGTTGGGATATGCGTGACCGTGACCCGTCTGCTGGAGAGCGAGATGCTGCCCCTGAAGCACCCCAGGGTGTCCTCCTGATGGCCCTGCCACCATGTAGCTAGCAACCTGCTGCTGCTGAGGAGGATGTGGGGCGCTCTGCAGCATCACAGCGGACGGGTGGTAGGCGGTTTGAAAGTGGCGGCCGTCGGGAGCCGGAGCACCGCTGTCTGTGGTCTGCTGCTGCGCCAGAGTCATGTGACTGAACTGGGCGTTTAGGGCGTCAGGCTGAGGAGGAGGAGGAGGAGGGTGAGTGTTAGATGTTTGAAGGGGAACAAAACAGATACACAAAGGGCAGCGACAGTCAGAACCTGCTGCATTCAAATCAATAACCTGCTCGATAGGTTCACTCACAAGGGAGCTAATTTCTAAGCTAAGTGCGAAATCAAAGACATTCACTTCATCGACTTTCAGGTTTCAAATAGAAGCAGGGGGCTTTTATTGGAAACGTCGCCTGCAGAGAGTGGCTGACCACGGAGTGAACTATTTCTCTGCATGACAGTTTGGGTCACTTCTGACATGTTGTTTGAAAAAAGTAGCGTTTTCAGTCATGGATTATTCAGCGCAAACATCTGGTGATGAATTAAATATTAATAGAACTTTTCCACAGGCGTAATTAGTCGCAGAGGCATGTATTCGGCTAGAACCAGGTCAGAAAGGAGGTTAAGTGAATGCATGATCTATATATGAGGGGATGGATTTAGAAACACCTTGCAGTCCAGAAAATCAAACAGTTAATTTGGGGGCATAAAAAGGTCTGTTTGAAATCTTAGAAGGAAGATAATGTAGATTAATTTCATAACATATAGTAAAATGACCTCAAACACAACAGAGCTATAACATCTGAGCTGAATTTTCCAGACTCTTTGATCGTCTGTGTCAGAGTTCTGAATCTAACAGCTCTGCACTAAACTCCTAATGAGCCAGGTCTGACAGGAGACGGAGCAGAGGGAAGGGTATTAACATGCAAGAAGAAAGTAGTTCTGTACCACAGTGTACTGTTGGTTAGGACAGACGGGCAGGAACTGAGAGGGAGGAAGAGGAGGAGGAGGAAGAGGATACGAGACCGTCGGGTTGTGTACGGGCTCAGAGGACAGCTGGAGAGGAGGACAGATTGGCTGAGGAGGGAAAAAGGGAGAGAAGATGGACAGAGGGAGAGGAGATGAGAGTGAACGGAGGATGCGAGTAAAAAAGGTTGGAGCCTCACTCGACCATTTGCTAAACCAGCCTCCTAGTTTGCAGTGATCTCAACTTAAGAGTAAAAAAATTGACAAACTTGTTTACTTTTATTTTAGACAGGAGCAAATAGGCCTGTGGGTAAAATTCCTATATGAGTCTGGTTCTGCTGAAGTGATCTGCCTATAAGACTCTGGTTCTGCTGAAGTTATCTGCCTATAAGACTCTGGTTCTGCTGAAGTTATCTGCCTATAAGACTCTGGTTCTGCTGAAGTTGTCTGCCTATAAGACTCTGGTTCTGCTGAAGTTGTCTGCCTATTCAGCCTTATTCGGGTATTTTTAGTACCTTTAAACTGCTTGTGGGAGGGGTTTATCAAATGGTCGATTAAATGGCGATTACAAGTGAAACAACATAGGCTAGTGAGGTTAGAGAAAACAGTAGGAAAATTAATTCTGGTTTAGCAGTTTAGCCCCGCCCACTGACCTGAGAGTGGAGGTGATTGGTGTGCTGTTGCTGGGCAGGGGCAGGGATTGGCTGATGTGGGGTTTTCCCCTGCTGCAGGTTCCTGCCAGCAGCAGGGGTGACGGCAGCCGGGTTATAAACAACAGCACTGCCATCGGGGTGGATGAAAGGCTTTCCTGTCAAATTAAATTCATAGAGGAAAAAAAACAGAGTGATGAGGCTTCACAGAGACTAATAATTCAACATCATACAAAAAGAAAGACTTTGACACAGCCAAACACGCTCCATGAGAGAGGAGAGTCAACAGGAAATTAACAACCTTGGCAGCATTTGAAGTTCAGTTTGCGGCCCAAAAGTGCACAACTGCGAGTTCGGCCGATGATGAATATTTACAGATTCCTCCCATCTGTTCGATGCATTTTGATCAGCATGCTTTGGTCTGACTACTAATTTGATGGACAAACCGAGTGCAGCCTCAATCCAGCCTGTGATTCTGCACCCGGGTCATGAATATTCATCAGGAGAGCAGAAAATTACAAGACAGGAGGATTTATTTTGGGAGAAAATTAACTTTGATTTAATGTGGTGGAATGAGATTGGGTCACTGCCCTTGGAAAGAGGGATTCTTGTGCTTTCTGATTCCTCTTTAGTAGATATTCAGTCTAGTTTTTTGTACCTGTGTGTGGGTTCACCAGAACGCTGCCAGGTGGTATCCCTGAGGCTTCCAGCGGCAACACATAGTAGTTTGTTGCTTCTGCGGCTGACGGCGGCTGTGAAGGGACGCTCTTAATGAGCTCAGGGTGTCCGGGGCCTCTGGTGTCAGTTGGCGGGTGGATTAAGGGAGCGTTCGGGATGTTGGACCAGGAGGAGCCTGACGGTGGGAGGGACAGCTGGGGACGGGAGAGTGAGCTAGACGAGGAGCCGACGCTACTGCACGATTCTGAACCTGAGGAGACACAGGTAGAGATCAGTGTATACTTCCTACATTTCCCAGAATGCCTTTAAGAGAATAGCTTTTTACATATGGTCATCGCAAAATAATACATAACGTTTACAGCTATAGACAGCCAAATTTAACATTTTTTCGCCTTTAAACCACATTGTAGCAATGTACTGTTACTTAAAGGGATAGTTCAGATCTTTGTGATAGGGTTTAAGTGATGTACTTATGAAAGTAAGTGTAATACCCAAAGGAAAAGCTAGCCAGCTAAACTCCTTGTTGAGAACCGGCTAGGTTGATTCTTCACTCTTCACAAACGCGAGCTAATATGTGAAGATTGCGTTCATTTTGGCGCCCCCTGTGGACAAAGTGGGTTGATTCATCTCTTTCTTACTGTGTATGTGTTGAAGTATGAAGTTCTCTGACTAAATCTCCTCCTCTTTGTGTTTAAAATGTCTCACCACATTAATCTTTTGTGTAGAAAAGTGTAAAAAGGCGGTTTGGCAGCGAGCCGATAATCGCCTCGTCTCACACCACCCTTTGGCGGAGATAATCGGCAAATAAAACATCCATAGAGGAGTAATCTGTCTCCTCTCTGATGGCTCTTTTAGCTTATATAAAGGCATCAGTATTAATGTCAGTCAGTTTCATGACAAGCTAAAAAGTCCACTCAGGGGCTTTAAGATTTAATTGATGACAGCTGCTAATGCATTTCAGTGCGGCTAGAGTGCTCATGTTTCAATTCAACAAGTATTAGCACATCAGTCTGTTTGGAGCTCATGTTATATAATAATATTCATGGATGTGTATATAAGTTCTGGAAAAGCGAGAGACCACTTCAATGTCCCTGTGGGGGAAATAAAAGTCCGTTTTGTGCACATTTTTGTATCATCAGTGCTGAAACCTTGTATCTCCAAAACAGCTTTTCATGAAGTTAAAAAAACATTGATTATACAGCTCTGGAAAAATACTGCCTCATCCTGACAAATATATCATGCCTTTGCTGTTGAAAACGTAATGGTTAAAAATGACTTGCAGTAACTTTAAAATAAAAATCAGTGTTAGCATTATTTCAGCCACCAGCTGGTGTTTTTTGTTGACACGAAAAGATTGTGACTTTGGCCATAAAGTGAAACATTCTGTCCAAATGATATCATAAAAGCAGAGACAGAATCAATACACTTTCCACTTCAGGGATTTTCTTAAGCTGCAGTGTGAGGGTAGAAATGGCGTGCAGCCTGCTACAAGAAAAGGTTATTTGAGGGCTTAGGAGAAGGGCAAGCGCAGGAGGACGCGGCAGCACAGGCGAGATGTCTCCTCGACTTAAACTCCCCAAAACACAAAGTGAGGGCAGCTAGGCGCCTTGTAAACAACTTAAAAAACTGCCCAGGCGAGAACCCCGCGTCTTGCTACCAAAAAGGAATGAAAAGGAGATTTGCAAAAATAGAAAAATGCCAGATGGAAACAGGGGCAGGGGCTAACCAAGGATTTCTACAGAGATAAAGACGACAACCCCGCAGTGAAGAACACACTTTATCTAATCTCGGCCAGTCAAGTTACAAATGTATCATAAAGTGGTGTGAGCCCCTGCATTTGGGAGCAGTTCTAACTTCATCTAGTGTGTGTGGAGCTCCCCAGCACTTCCACTCGCGCATTAGACATGAATCATCGCTGGTAGGTTTTTAGAGGACTGCTGTTAAGCTTTGTTGCAGTGTGGTGATTAGTTTTGACAGCTATCTGGCTGCAGGGTGGCTTGAAGACTTTTTGACCGCAGCACGACATAAAACTACTGTTCTGATAAGACCTCAGGTGTCTTAAACGCCGGAAGATTTTGCTTGAAGCTCAGTCTGCAAAATGTCTATTTTTGCTCCCTTTTTACCCTCTGTGCTATCTAATTAGTGAGTTTTTCCCTCTTCATGCTGTGACAGAGTTTCTTCTATCGTGTCTGGCTGAATAAATTGCCTGCTCAGTCTCTGTCTACTCTCGCAGCTCACCTGTAAAATGTTAGTGGCCTTGTTTTTGGAAGACGAGACACCAATCAAGCAAATAGCTGATGAAACTTGGCGGTAAACTCTCTCTCTTTCTCTCACCCGTTTTGGAGAGTCTCCCGGTGCTCTTGCTGCTAGCCGTGCTGTCCCCGCGGACGAGGCCGGGGGAGATGCCGCTGAAGCTGCTGGCCTTGGTGATGGGGGGCCGCGGGGCGAGGCGGTTGGAGCTGTCCGAGCTGTCGGTGCTGCTCCACGGCCGGGGCTCGCCGTGCCGCGGCAGCGTTTCCGTCTCGGAGCTGCTTTGCCGGCTGGCGCCTGACCGGCTGGCCCGTAACCTGATCA
This sequence comes from Notolabrus celidotus, assembly GCF_009762535.1. Lineage (NCBI taxonomy): Eukaryota > Metazoa > Chordata > Actinopteri > Labriformes > Labridae > Notolabrus > Notolabrus celidotus. Next base: position 6,613,678 of record NC_048295.1, on the reverse strand, counting down.
GAAAGAGAGTATTCAAATAATCTAAATGTCATATGAAGACGCATAAATGCCATTCATGATGATTGAAGTTATATGAGTTTGTATGGAAAACATTAAAGTACAAAGTTAAATCATTTTATAAGGATTCAGAAAAATATTCACACTATATGCAGACGATACAACTTTCTTCATAGTGCTGTAATTCTATATACTTAAGTATGAGGCTTTGTTGCATGGATAGAGTGTTTCTTTCAGCAGCCCCGCCCCCTCGTTAAGGTGCTTGAAGAATGTTTTTTGAATTTACAGGTGGCAATTAGGAAAACAGAGAGGAGCTACTGTTTTTTGACCTCTCTTTATCTAGCTTTCACTTTTCTGGACCTGTTTCATTTTTTGTTGAAGTAAAGTTCAGTTGAGGGGTTTTGAGGTGAAAAACAAGGGGGGTATTGTTTAGAGCGTCAAACCAAGGCTTCATAATACTATAATTTTGCTGTTGGAAAATTAAAAAACATCCTGTAGACATCTTAAAAACGTATGCAGTGCCAAACTATGAAAACACCCAAAAAACACACACATTTTTTAATCTCTTTTCGGGGCTCAACCATTTTTGGGGGTGTTTTTTTGTTAATGATTCCTCAGATATCAAAACAGCTGAAGTTCTTGTACCATCTGGTACAGTGACTGCATAACGTATAAGCTTGTGTAATTATATATAAAAAACCTTGTTTACTCAAGGAAACACAAAACAAAAGCATATGTCTTCAAAATATGGATGTATTTGCATATTTCACGGTCTTTAGATTACTCGTATTTCAACATCTTAAACCTAGCTTGGAGTCATCCTGCAAGGCCAAACATTGCGTTCATGCATTCTTCCATACTTGATCAATAAAAGATGACATTTGGAATAAAAAAAAAAAATAGGTTTCATGCTTTAATTGGCAAGCTCTGGTCCGAATAACCCGTCCCACACGAGGAAGCCTGGGCAGAAAATCCTATTAAACAGAAGCTTTCCTGAGCAGCACAAACAAATCCTCAGATCAGCACTCCCGCTCCTGAGCGAGCCGATTAAGGCAGACGGCGATTCAAAGGGTTTTCTCTGCCTGCGGTTTCGGCCTCTGAAAGAGCTGAATGATGTGTGACGGGAGGAAAAAGACAGGGAGGGGGGGGGGGGTTTGTTGGACCTACCTGAACATTTGCCGCCTCTGTTGGGTGCTCATGCATGCGTCTTCATCCTGAGCACTGAGGGGAAAGGAAGGAGGGGCGGGTGTTACTGACAAAATGAGATATCCACCATTTTAAAAAATGACAGAGAGGGCTTTAATTGCGGCTCTGACAGGAAAACTATAAAAGTGATTGAACGTCATTTAAAGTGGAGGCTATCTGAAGAGCTTTAGTTCCACTTTAAAAGGCTCCTACTTTGTCCAATTAACACACGATTCATCATCTTTATTGGATTCAGCTTTTTGGAACACAATTATTACTCAATGAGAGGTGTAGCAAAGTCACTAGTCATGTGATAGGTGTAATTTCATTACTTACCTTCTGTCTAGTATGAAGTGATCTCCCTGTGGGGGGATAACAAAAGTTCATTAGCTAAATGTATGCTAATTTTTGTATTTTTAATCATCCTTTTAGGTCATCCTTTCCATAACATAAGTATCATTTGCTATATCAATCCATGTCTATACTGTAATGTCAGGCTGAAACCTCATATCTCCAAAATTACAGCTTTTCAGGAAGTTAAAAAAACCTGTTTGTTAAATAACAAAACGATAAACAGGATTCAGTTGCAGGCTTTAATTTTTGAAAAATAATGAATAATGAAATATGCAGATATGAGGTTTCTGCCTGACAGCAGTGATGAAACCTTATGTTACCCTTACAGTAGCATTGTTATGGTTCTAACATCATTAAAAGCTTTGTGTTGACAGGTAAGAAGACCTTGCTATATGTGCTCGCAGTCCTACTCATGCATTAAGAATTTCAATCGGAGCAACTCCGTCTAAAAATTCATAAATCCAGCAGTGGTAATTGGTAGCAAGAAATCCAGTGAATTTGCACATGAATAGAAACCACACAAAGATTTGTGCAACACGGCCCCCACCCCCCACCCCGCCCACACAAACAGCTCTCACATCATGTGCAAATATCCTTTCTCTGGCTCGCTGGTACTCCTCCTCCCTCTCCTCCATCGATTTGCTCCTCTTGTCAGCTTTCAAACGCATTCGGATCTGGCAAGGACACACACACACACACATAGATAGACACGCATGTGCTTCTGTTAGCAGCAATGTCAGAGACGCCAGATTGTCCCACTCTTACCAACATGTCAGGAATGAAAGTGACAGCTTGGTGGAGAAGAGAGGAGGGGAAAGAGAAAAAAAAAACACCTACCGTGCTGTCTTCGCGATCAAAGCTGGAGTTGTCACGTTTGAGAATGTAGCGTTTCTGAAAATCGTCCGCCCTGTCATCCTTGATGTGCTCTGAGAATTTCTGATCGGGTCTGTTGGTGGGGGGAATTCACAGGAGTTTTAGTGGCAGCTTAATTTCGTGCAGATGCTGACAGCAACATATGTTAACCAACGAGCAGGGCGGGAAAGCAACTTATCCGTCGACTGATTGCAACAGCTTATGGATGCAGAAAATCCAACACCAATTAACAATGAAAAACGGAGGTGTGGTATCATGAGCCCGGACGTTCTTTGTCATATAGGATGGGCTGCGAGCTGAGCTGCTGCAGAAGTCTGACGCTGAGGGATGTCTCGATTAGTTTTTTTGGCATATTCAAATTTGTAAGAGTATCAGGAAACACCAAAAGACCAAGGGGCTCACATTCTAGTGTTGGTGGTTTTGTTGATCACCACTGATTTTCCACTGGGGTCCACATTGTGGTCCATGCCGAAGTAGGCCGCCACTCGGTGTAGCAGCATCCTGTGGTAGGAGGTCATGGGTGGGAACTTTCTCTCTTGGCTTCTAGAAGGATCAGCAGAAATGTGGTTAATGATCTGTCGTTGTCGAACTAAGCTAGTCTCCTCTTTGTTGTGTTTCCAAAGTGTTTCGAAGGACTTCTGAGTTCAACCGAGGGTGACATTTACCCCTCAGTAGTTTTGGACAAACATGACCATATGGGTCGAGATTCAAAGTGAACATCTAATGCATCCAAAGACACTTAAAGGAGAAGTTAGTGACCGGTGACAACATTCAGTTCCTTACAATTACAAATGATGCAACCCCCCCCAAACAGGGTTTCATAGTGTTCAGCAGTTATAACAGCTGGGATGCTGAGCATCTTAATTGTGTGACATCAATCACAGCCCGTCTGAAAGATGTTCACATCCTTCAGTGCTTGTATTTCAGAGAGCTCCGTTAACTCAAAGACAGTGTTTGAGGGATATTTTAACTTTTTGAAGTTTTCAGTTGGGTTCACTAATTATGTTCTCCCTCTCTTGGCTTGTTTAGCACATATCACTGCTTTTGTGCTGAAACCTTGTATCTCAAATAACAAAACACTTTTTAACGCTTGTCATTGGCTGATACTTTGTAATGCTCACTAAAAAATAAAATAAATGAAATATGGAGATACAAGGTTTTTCTCTGACAGCAGCGATATGCTAAAAAATAGGTGCAAATGTTGCAAAATAGTGTCTTCAATTCTTCTTACTCATTATTGCTGATGAAATCCAAAATGTCCTGTTCCAACTTCAGCAGCATGATTCGATCCCTATGAACAAACAAAAAAAGGTTTTTGGAAATCTTCAAAACAAATCAGGTTCAATATAAATCAAACATTTACTCCTGAGGTAAATAAAACATCCTTGATGCTACAACAGGTCAAATAAAATCTGGTCACACCATAAATTCATCCGGAACACTTGATTACAGAGGCTTTGTCAACACTATATAGCAACAGCATTAACGATCAAAGCTCCTGTGAGGATCTTTAGCTTCATGTTGAGTTTGGCGCCCCCTGTGGACAAAGCTGTACTGCTAATATCCTTGACATTTTGTATTTTAGCAAAGCTTTTTATAACTGAAAAAACCCCACCCTGCTTTCTTTTAAGATTAATTTTATTACTTGATATAAAAAATGTTCAAATTTCCTAACTATGCTTGACTTTATTTGTGTGACATATTCGGTTGTATATGTTTTGCATACCTGGGGTTGCCCTTCAATGTGTTGACGAGGAACTCGTGGAGATCTATCCCAGTTGAATCTGTGTAATCTTGACTGGAATCTAAAAAAAAAAAGACACAGAGAATTCTTGTTTTTTAGTGATCAATCTCCAAAACTACAACTTTTTAGGAAGTTTAAATAAATAATGAAATATGGAGATACAAGGTTTCAGTATGAATGTAGCGATATTTTGCCCATTTGGTCCAGAGTTTAATAAACACATCTTTTCAAAGTCACACACTTAATACAAATTGTGAAATATCATTGGAATAGTAACGTACAGGGTGTCATTTCATAAAGTATTGAACAGGGGTCCCAAATTTTTAAGCCCAACCCCAAAATAACAGTTATTCTCTTGAAACATGTCTGGTTGGTGGTCTTGGTGGTTGTCATTTGCTATGCCAATCAACTCTGAAACCTCATATCTCCAAAACAACACCTTTTCAGGAAGTTAAAAAACAAAGATGGTAAAAGTCAGACTAAAAATCCGAACAGAAACTTCACTGAGGGTGACATTGCTTTGGAGCCGCTCCACTCAGTGGTTGTTATTGGTGTGACCAATATGAGAAACAAAACCTGGCAGCAGTGAGCGCTGCCAGCTGAGCCACTTAAGAAATGAGGAAGTGGCTTGGTAACAAAGTTGATGCTGGAAAAAAACATGTTCCTGAGCACTAACAAAAGGAGGGGACCCATCAGCGAAAGAGTCAGGGGACACCAAATCCCACCCCCCCTTCCTTCTCGGTGGGTGTCTGGTTGCTATAATTGGACGTTGCCTCATCAGTGGTGTTGCTCCGCAGAGGGAAGCAGACACCTTTATGCGCCCGTGGGAATCGGTATAATTGCTTAACACCTTGAGCTTGTCGCAATTAACTGAATCACGCCAATTATCGGCGCATAATGAGATATCGTTTAAAATGGAGGAGTGCTTTTGGACAAACTGGAGGGCGAAAAAAATGTTTAGGACTGCATGATCTGGTGACATGGTAAAGGATATAATTATTAAAGGGCTGTAATTTAGCTGAGTGACATGGATTGTGTGATAAGTATCATTAACGCATTTGGCTGTACTCCAGTGCTTCTCCTTCAGAAACATCCATAGGTGTCCGTTCTATGTGGTGCAGGTGTTATGGATGTGCATGTATTATGCTGCCGAGTTTCTATATATAAATTCAAATTTTTTTGGATGGGAAAAGCAGAGCGTCTTCCGCGCCTCTTTTTGGGATAAGCAATGTTTATAAATGAGGCCGCAGGTGTTCATGATGTAAAGAAAGCTGAGCTGTTGATGGAAATATTTCAGCTCCTGTGAAAGAGCATTTGAGTCAGGTGTTCTTCACCTCCAAAGCTAACCAAATGTTGAAAAATCTGATTTACGCAAATATTTCTGCAGTCATACAGAAACCTTGTATCTCTTTATTTCATTATTTATTTATCATTTTACAAAATATAATGTTTTTGGTCACCCTTAGTGCCTGTTAGTGGGTTTTACAATATTTAAGTCATGACAGGCATTAAAAAGAGCTTCTGACTGAATCCTAATCAGTGGGCTAAAAGTGTATGCGGTCATACAGAAACCTTGTATCTCCATTTTTCATTATTATTGTTTTTTCTTCAAAAAATGTATGTTTTTGGTCACCCTGAATCATTTTCAGTGTTTTATTTACTTCCTGAAAAGCAGAAGCTTTGGAGATACAAGGTTTCAGCCCCCTGCGGTCACATTTCGTGGATGCTACAACCCAAGGCATACACCATGTTTTTCTGTCTCTCCTCACCTCTCGACAGCATCTTTCTCAGCGCCTTCTCCGGCTTGTCCACCTTATTGCAGCTCTCCTCTTTCTCCGACTGCTCCTGCGTGCCTCGATCTTCTTTCTCAAAGGGCTTGAGGAGAAATCCATCCTGTTTAGGGAGACAAACAAAAGCAAGAACACTCAATTGCATGCATGTGTCCTGCTGATGTATTCATAAAATAAAAATGTTTCTCCTCTCTCACGGTGGCTCTTAAACTCAGAATCGAACCAAACAGAGAGTGTCAGCATTTACAAGAGAGCGTCAAATCCAAAATGTGACCTTGTGGTGATCGATGAGCAGACATTAATTTCCAAAGTCGGCATTAAATATGAGGCGTTTTAATTCTCTGTGATCTTGCCGGAGGTTGTGGGTTAATTGGAGAATAGCACGGGCGAAAGAGGCCGCTGTGAGACACTTAATAAACTCTCCTGGTTTATCTGTGAAACCTGTTTCCTCTCTGGCAATATCGCCCCTTGGCTTATGAATTCCAATTCACAATGGCAATTAATCTGAGAGATTAGCTTGTTTTCATCACGCCATCTACAAAAAAAACACATGAAACTGGATCATATTAACATACGGTGTGTTTTCCACTTTGCCTGGTACAGTTTTAACCTGCAATTTGAAAATAATGCTCACAGACAACAGTTTTTGGAAGTGATTTTGACCCCATGCAGTGAGTTCCACTACAGAGTCATGTCTGTTTTAATGCAGCACTGCCTTTCAGAATGAAACATCACTTTAAATTCAATGTAAAATGAGGACCCAGTAATCCACCTACTAAAATTGACCTGTCTTGATGCTACGCAAACACAACACACACACACACAAGAACGAACGCACACACACTCGACTCAGACGGGATCTTATTCGCTTTTCAGGCATTCCTACAAAAGCCTGAAAAGGAAGCTGAAGAGAGGAGGGAGGTTGCCAGTGCACCGTAAGTGGATTAAACACAACTCTGGAACATCAGACAGTCTTTGAGAATGTGTGTGTGTGTGTGTGTGTGAGAGAAGTGAATGAATGAAGGAGTGAGAGAAAGAGGGAAGGAAGGAAGGGGTGACCTAGTGAGCAGCTCATGACCAAAAAAGGTCACGACTTTGATCCCCCTGTAACAGCTGCGAAGCCAGATAATGAGACTCGGCGCTCTCCTTCATTTCAATGCGCTCTGGATATATGTGGAAATGTAATATGCTAATGAGAAACGTGACTGACTAATTGCTGGAGCGAGACCGACCGCCGAAGAGAGGGTGTGAGTGAAAGAGAGAAAGAGGGAGAGAGAGAGGGGGAAAATGAGTCGTGTGTTGTGGAAGTGACAGCGACTTCAAGTGTTTTGTTCCTTTTTTTTTTCTTCTCTCCCTGGCAAGACTCGGCGATGTTTGCCGCTTTAATGCCACCCTCGGCGTCACGTGGAAGCCTGACTGGGTTGATGTGCAGCTGTTGCGAGCCGCCTCATTTGTTCCCTGACATCCATTTACTTCGAGATAAAGGGAAAACAGCGTGAAAATGATGGCCGCCTGAATATGTAATGAACGTGCTGTCAGTCTGAAACAATAAAAGTACAGCGCGTATTCAGCCGCTCTTGACTTGACTATCGGCCATTGATTGGAAATGACAGCCTGGCACACAATGCGAGGGTAGATGTTTGTCAGGATGTGGTGGACGCCCGATACATCCATACAACCTTTTGTTTATTCTTTAAGCCTCACATTGGAGATAACAATGGGAAATGTTGCATCATGGGAGATGTGTAGATTCCACAATCATGTTGTTTGAATGTTTCCTCTCCCCGTTCTTTATTGCTTTTTACTGCCTCCCTTCGAGGTTAGTTGCCGCAGAAGGAGTCTCGACTCGGGGCCCCAATAACAGTAGCGGGGGAAATATCAGGAGTATTCAATTAGAGCGCTCGGCGGCTCTCTGTAGCTGACGTGTGGAAATTGTAATTTCCCCGACATGATTGATGGCGGTAATACAGGACGTCGTGTGAGTGCAGACGATGCGAGACTGTTGTGGGAATAACACCGCCCTCTGGTTATAGGTCTCAGTGCTGACTGGCTGAAACACCTTGAAAAAAACGCACCTGTGCTTATATATATGTGTGTGTTTGTACGTGAGTGAGTGAAAGCGTGCCAGGAGCTGTGCACAGCAGCATGTAATGGAGAAAGTTGGATCGGAGGGGGGCTTTGCCTGGAGATACGATGCATTAAAAAAAAAAAAGGAAAGAAGAGTTGATTTAGCGAACAGACGTCCGGTGCGCTGCTGGAGCTCTGCGCGCTCTGTTTTTGATGATGTGATGTTTTCATCAGGCGGCCAAGGCCCGGGTATTTAATCATAGCTGTCAGGCGAAGGCTGCTAATCGAGCATCAGAGGTCTACCTGCTCGATTGTAATGAGCTGAAATGGAAAACGGATCCCTGGTCAGCACTTCAGCGCTTTGCATGTGGGCTTGTAGCTCGGCAAATTACACAGCAGTGTCAGAAAACCCCGTCACGCTGAGCTTGATGGGATGACTGTGATGAGGTCTGGTTTATATGAGCGGAGTGTGTTTGAATGAAATTAGGGAATGCGTTTGCAGGAAATTTTCATGCTTCATTTGTGTTTCAAATTTGATGCAAGCTACGTGTTTAATAAGGTTGGAACAGGGGCATGTTAGCCACTGTGTTGCATCACCTCTGTAAGCGTTTGGGACCCCAAGAGACCACTTATATAGGATTTTGCCTCGCACCAGGACTCCTCTACTACAGAGCCATGCTGTTGCAAAACAGGCAGAATGTCCTTTTGCATTGCCTTGCTGAAATATGGAAGGAATTCCTTGAAATGCCATTTTCTGGATGGCGTCCACGATTTCCAAAAAGAATGTCAAATTTTGATTTCCACTTCCCCTCAGTCTATCTTACACAGGCTCAAGACTGCATAGTGGCCTGGTATGGTTTTGACCTGCATCTGTGGAAATAGCGAGAAATTGCGTTCACAGGCAACAGTTTTTGGGAGTAAATTTGAGCCCATGCGGGGACTTCCACTACAGAGTCATGTCTGTTTTATGCAGTGCTGCTTGTGGCCCTAAGATCACAGCCATCCAGTACTGGTTTATGGCCTTGTCCTTGTACTAAAGTACATGCATGGGTATAAACTGGACAACTTTGCTAGTCCAGTTAAAAAGGCTGGAAGAGATTAATCTGAAAAATAAACACTTGCACATGATTCAGCATGATAGTAACGTACTGTCATGACAGAAAGTGTGCTTGGAAAAAATTATTTGACATGTATTTTAACCTTACAAGTTTGACCCATGTTCCATCTATTGTAATGGAGGAGGCGGGCTTTATTAACAAGGGGAGGGCTACATATTTTGGCTTTATTTCAAAGGGAGGTGTGCCATCCTGTAAAAAGTTTTACATACATTTGTATTGGTATAGTAATGTACAGGGTGTCGTATCATATCGTATTGAACAGGGGTCCCAAATTTTTAAGCCCAACCCACTAAAAAACTGTTATTTTCTTGTAACATGTCTGGTTGTTGGTCTTGGTGTTTGGTGTCAGTCTTCTCATATGCATGCTCCCTCGCTACACATCACAACTCAGCACCGAGAAACTCTGGTAATTCGAAGGGAGTGTTACCTGAGGTGCTGCTGAAGGCTCAGGGATTGGGCAAGGAAAGGACTCTTCACACACTGCCAGGCTCCGAACCAGCTTTAGCCTGGTGTTGGACTACGGAAGGGTATGGGGGGGGGGGGGGGTGCAGGTAGGTGGGCACAGTTAAAACCATGCACACACTTACACAACTGCATCAATATTGAAACAGTGACGAGCCAGAGTAAAACAGGAACATCTAGCGAGCGAGCATGATGGAATCTTGCAGGCAAATCATACCGAGTGAATCTTTCATAGTTTGGCGGACAAATCTTGCAGATCAGTGGAGTCATATTTCCCCATATGGCTTGATTATAACAATCTTAAATCAAAAATGGTGAAGGCACCTTTAGATAAATCCCAGAGTCTCTGAGGTAAAATCAACAGCAAGGCAGCAAGCACTAGAAATGTCTATTTCACCTGTTTGTTATTCAGGCATCAGCTCCTTTATCATTCAAGTAACTGCATTTCATATTGCAATGAACTACTTTTACACGTCTGAAACAATGTGCATGACCACTCTTGCTCGACAGCAAACACGGGTACAACTTCCAACTTGATCCAAGCAAACAATCCAAGTGCACATATCACAGGTTTCGAGCATCCTTGCACGGCATGCACATCGAGCGTACCGTACCTTTGAGTACTTCACAGGCTGTCCATAGGTAAGGGAGGGGGGTGCAGGAAAAGTGTACAGGAGAAATAAAAAAATCAAACAAACCACAAAAGTTTGCAGGGGGGGAAAAATAGAGGAAAAGACAGAGTGGAGAAGTTTGAATTAAATATGACTGGCCTACATTTTGTGCGTGTGTGCGCAAGTCGCTCTGCAAAACAATTCATACTGAGACAGCAAAAAAAGACAAATAACCTCCTGTAATCCGTGTGTTATTAAGTCTATACTTAGGCTGAAAATTTTAGCAGCACAGAGGAGCATTTTGTTGGCGTTTATCTGCACAAAGAAAATAGTATAATCCCCCTGCTGCATGATATATCATGTGAAACATGTACCATTTCCTCGGAGCATGATTTAATTTCTGCAGAGCATATGCCACCAGAGTGGTGGCATGTAGAGCCCATTTTCTAACACACACACACACACACACACACCAGAACACACACTCTGCAGAAAACAAAAGGCAGACATTTGGCTGTGAGCGATTCGGGTCAGTTTTATGCGTCGCTCCCGGCTCCATTTAGCTGTCATGTGAATCAGACCCGGGCGCTGGAGGTGAGATGCAGAAAGCAGAGAGAGACCGGATGCCCAACAGTGTGTGAGACAGCTCGGTGCCTCTGCGCTTCACGCGCTAGTGGCTGTGTGTGTGTGTGTGTGTGTGTGTTTGTGTACGTATAAACAGACGGTCTCTCAGTAGCACGCATAGTGGAGCTGCAGAGGAGGGGAGAGGAGGGGAGGGAGGGAGAGGGGGGTGAGACCTGGCAGGAGCCATTTCACTTGGAATTGTAACAGAGCCCAGACCTCTGCTTCCTAATCCCAACATGCATCCTCACACACATGCCCACACACTCGCACACACACAGCTTCGTCCTTCCCACCTGTCCTCTAAAAATCAAAAGGACAACCCCTCCTCTTTGTCATTGAGCTCCAGGCCAAATAATACCTATAAAAAATTGAAATGGACCGCTGTTCGCCCGTCTCCAATGCCTGTGACCTGCCCTCTTGCTATATCAGGTAATATGGATGTGGATAGAGGATCGCAGGGAGAGGAGGGAGAGTAAGGAGGGGGAGGAGGGGGTGGAGGGCTGGGACTGTGAGCGCACCGCTACACCAGCTAATTGAGCGGCGTGGGGCCGGTGGGGAATGAACAATGCCGGCAGGAGATAAAGGAATGGGAAAAAGGGGGGGGAGAGGGAAAGGGCTGAAGTCAGCAGAAGTAGGGCGGCCACCAGCCACCTGTCCTGCCGCAGAGGACGATGCCGGAGCGCTGGAGGCAGATGGTGGCAAAGTCACCCAGTCCTCATCCAACACCCCCCCCACTTCTTTTTCCTCTGTTGGAATGCCTTTTCTATGCCCCTGTTACACCTCCCACGTCTTCCTCCCTGTGTTCCTTACCCCATTTTCCTACCTCCCTCAAAGAATATTTCAGGCATTTAGCGTCAGAACGACAAAGTGAGCTTCACATGTTCCGCAGCTGAAAATTACAAGCGGAAAGGTCAGCTGTTTCAGTGCTCGCGGCGTATATCCTTTAACCGTGGAATAATTACGGCAGGGTGAGTTTTAGGATTGATGGGGAGGTAGCTGGATGAAGCCTACATCTGTAGAGGTCACAGTAACATTAGAGGAGGCAGGGATACAAGCAAAGTCAATTTAAGGTGACATGTTACAGGAGTGGGATAGTTTTGCTCAAGTTGGTAAGCATTGGGGAAACGTATGTCTTATTGGTTCTGTTTGGTATGTTTTATGATAAAGTTTTAAATGACTATGAACTCATGTATGTTCTTTAGCTGGTAGTTAGCACTTTCATTAACTGTTAAATAGAAGGATTTGACTTCTATCTACGTACATCCCTTCCTGTTATCTTCCCCCTTTATCCTCTATACCACATCCCTCCTGTTCTTTTACCTCTCCTTGATCCCTTGTTCTAACAACCTCTTAACCCATCACTTCCTCCCTCTTCCTCCTCCTCTCTTCCCCCATACTGGTGTCATTCTGTTCCTCAGGGTAACAGAGACACAGGAAGTTGGTAGATAAGCCAGGATTTGAGCTCCAGATTATCTGCCTGCCTGACTCCCTCGCTCTGCCTGCCTCCAACCGCAAGGCCAGATTGGCTGGAATCCTATTTTCAGGCTGCAGCCAAAGAGACAATCCTTCTCCTTCTCCCTGGATTCTGTTTTTCATGAGCACACGAAGAAGAAGTGATTTCACAACCATTTGGCCATTTATTCCACTTTCTAGTGTCCATTCCTTTGTGGGAACAAACAAGTCAGCACTAGGTTTAGTCGCAAAGCCAAATTACCAAGTGCAAATTTTCTGCAGTCCCAAAGTGCATTTGTTGAAGTGACACAGAGACCTAATTAATTAGCAGTTTATTTGAAAGTGATTTCATCTGCCTTGAATCCCCGGTGGATTCGGCGCTTAATGCCGCCCATGGAGGATACACCAGATTCACGATTCTCCACAACCACAATGTTTTTTTTCCTCCAACTTTCTGCACAGCCACACAAACGAAAGTGAAGAGTCTCAATCAGACTGTCCTACCATCCAAGGCGAGGCAGATTCAAATCTCACATTACTATTTCAGTGTGTGAAGATTATACTTTTCAGGAATTATTCAGCTTGCCGAAGCGGCCGGGGTTGAAACCATCCTGAATGCCGCGGGTGACAGGAGCTCCCCGGGGCACTTTTGTGTTTGACGTTGACTGTTACTGAATTTTCATGGAGTTTGGAAGGAAAGTGACAGTTTGGTGAGTTGTCAAGTGTCCTATACTACAGGCTGGCTGCTGACACCCATAACTAACCTGATTAGACCTGAAGGAAAAGGCAGCCGATATCAGGACTCCCTTACCTGTACGTCCTTCTTATTGTTGCTGCCGTGTTCCTCTTTGCCGCTCTGGCTCTGGTCGGCGATCTCAGACTTGGTTGCGTTGTCTTTTGGTGGGGACACCGGGTCTGCAGCCTCGGACACCTTCATCGTTTCAGTGTCGACCGTATCGGACATTCTCATTGCAAAGTCTTACTGGGAGATTCTGGCGATAACGGAAAACCTGAAAGAGACGAACATGACCGTGAAATTCCCAGAAAAACCCAATGGTTTACATTTGTAGAATAAAAGTGAGAGCTCACCTTAAAATCATACAATTTTACTGCCTTTGGTTCCCACTAACAATTTTACACACGTGCTTTTGCTCTCCGTATACTTCCCCAAGAACCTTTGTCTCTGTGTCTGTGGTTATACCGACACAATCAGACACTCAGGAAGTTTTTATCATGGACTGTGTAGAACACAGGCGTATTCTCAGTGATTGGTAAACCAAGCAACCTAAATATGTGTAACTAAATCTTAATCTAACCAAAACAGATGATTTAGAATGCTCTACTACCCCGATGTAAACGAACACGGATGACAGATAGCTACAGCAGCGCAATTTGGCAGTATTTGGATCATGACATTGAAGTAGAGTTGTATGGGTTTTGAGGAAGACCGTAAGAATAGTATTTAAACTTAATTATTGATACGATATTAAATAAAAAACATACTTGTTCCCTTTGGATCATTAAAATCACACCCCAAACAGAACCTGCTCTTCATCCCTGGTGAGGTCGATTTTGTTGTTTTGAGTGTGTTTAGAGTAGGAACATTCTTTCACACAGAATGTCCCATCACGTTAACATTGAGTGGCAACAGCAGCAGAAATACAATGGGTTACTCACTGGCTTTCTGCTGTTGTCAATGTAATCGGTTATCTCTTTGTTTGGAGGCGCAAAGTCCAAGAAGACTCAATGTACACTGTAAGAAAGGTTTATGAAGAAGCAAGCGGAGGAGAGAGGGGGGGGGGAACGGTGGTCATCAGTCATTTCTTTCTCTCAGGGCTGTCTCACTGCCTTGCAGCTGCTCCAGAGACAATGGACATGACTGGGCAAGACACAGCAGGAGGAAGGTTTGCTCCTGTGGGACCAAACGGCTTCGGTTTCTGAAGAATTAACTGTTGATTCTATATCGCTCAGATTCAACTCCACAGCAACGTTGTTCTTATCAGCCTACTTGTGTGTTGAATTAATGTTAAATTTAACATTTTTATCACAATTAAGTCCTAAAATTATCATTTTTTGGGGGGCATGTCTTACCAGCTACACCTGTCTTCCACATAACTTATCTTTTGGTATTTTCTTCTCACTCATCCAGTCCTGTAACATCGCCACAATGTGCGGTCTGTTTTCTTCAATTTTGTTAGATGTACTTGTGTATTTTAACATCCCTCGCTTTTTTCGGTGCAGATTTTCCTCCTCTTGACTCTGCTGGTGAAGATTTGTGGTCTCCAAATAAATTGAGTACCGGAATATTGAAAATATCCTCGTTGTTTTTACCGATGCTATCGAAATGGACATTTTTGCCACAAGGTCAACAGGATGAGGTGAAAAAATTAACTTTATAAATGTTAGGACTGATTTGATGTGGCGTCAGTGGCTTTCATAGGTGTTGCTTTTGTTATTCAGAGTTCATTACCCTCTTTTTGTGGTGTTGGCCAATCAGGAAAGAGTATTAAACACTGTTGGATAGTTGGTGAGAAAGCCCGGTAATAAATGAATGTTGGGTTTGAGACAAAATTACCCATTGAATTATTTCTCTAATATTAAATAAGTGATTCATCACCAGCCAGAATGCAGAACAGCCTGAAAAATAAAAATTGCATAAAGCTGTACTATTTAATTTTGTTTTTATTGGATAAACCTCCCAAAGGCTTTATTTCTAATTGCATTTTTGAGTGCGGTTTTCCAAAACTTTTATTACCAGAAGCAGTGTAAAAAGGCCTTCACATAGCAGAAAGGAAGGAAGGTGAAAAGTCCACCATTACCCTGATTGAACCCCATAATAAGTGTGTATTTTGTCATCCCAGACTTAATAGGGTCATATCAAAGTTTTGCTGAATGTTGGAAATTTGGGTTGATGTCTGGTTCAATTCACAGAGCATCAAAACGGCTAACTTTCAAAAGAAATAACACATTAATGTTAAAATCAAACTGTTTTGCACCTATTGAGTGTTTCAGTGTTATGCCATGACCCCCCTATGTTGGAGTGCGAGTTCATCCTACTGATGAGCCCTAATTATGCAGCCGGGCCCCATGCAGCGTAACACACACACACAGCTCCACACATACGCACGAGAAGGGAGGGCAGACATCTGGTACATGAGAGCTATGATTAATAGGTTAATTAGAAACGGGCACATCAAATTCACTTTGCACATCAAAACTGGATCCACACATGACAGCACTTACTCTGTTCTCCAGTGTGTACGTGCCTGGCTGCGTGTGTGTTCCCGCCTGCGCCAATCAGCGGGGGCTTCAACCTATTTGCCCGCCAGTGATCAGAGCCATTTTCCTATCTGATCGCTGGCTGGCTGAGACTTGATTGTTTATCTCTGTCCCGGGAGAGCTGAGACAGCGAGCGGGAGCGGCTCTCCTTTTAAAAAAAATAAAAATCATCCAATTCCTCTTTGTCACCTTAATTGACTTCTAGTGAGGGCCGTGTGCTCTTCTGCCTGGCAAATGTACCGCTAACCCAATGCTGCGCGGGGCTAAGAGGTTAGCTTGGATTTAGCGGGGCACTGGAGAGTCAGATGTTGAATTTCAATGACCTGTCAGAGGTTTGACAAAAGCAACTGCAGCTGCTGCTTTACATTATTTTTACATTCTGAAGGAAAACAGCTTAATACTCCAGAGTGCCGAGCACGCCTCTGAATATTTAGTGTCTGTTGCTGACATTTTGATGAGTGAAGTCTCTCGAGTCCCCCCGTTGAAGATTTGCAATATTGGACAGATATTTTTCAAGAGCCGGGCTTGTGATAGATAGCTATTTTGTCCCTCACCGAATCATTCATTCTCCCAAACACACTTTATCGTGGGACTGGAGTGTTGGACTAAATTTGGCTGCAGACTTTGATGCATTCAAATTTTCGCCGAGCCGTCTCTCATGGTGGAGGTAATTGCACAGTGTGCCTGTTTGGAATCCCTGATGTTTTGACTGCATAAGTAATGCGGCTCATCATTAGATCCTCAGTGTTACATTAAGGAAATGTCGGGGAAGTTAGGGAGCAGCAAATTGGTCTCTTATGAGTGAGGCATCAGCATGTTTTTCTTATACATTTATATGTATGGCTTCTTTAATATTGTGGAGTCATATTACGGATGCTCACTCGGAGTAATGGCAGCGATTTGCTTTCATCAGTAGATGCTGAAATACAGTGTCAGCAGGGAGGTGTCTTACTCTCACTACAACCGGTCCACGGTGTCGTGTGCATTGCAGAATAACGGCGGTGCTTGATGTAAAAATCAATTTATTGCTGTAAAATTAGTTTCTTGGCGCATCACAGATATATGGCTGGGTCATGGATTAATAATTAATAACTCAAATTATATTCTAACAAGTTAAAATTGCACCAAAAGACTTGCATAACCATTTAATTATTGGAAAAGTTGGGAATAGGGTTCATTGTTCTTTTGGGGACATGAGAAGGGCGTTATAAAGTATCCAGTTAGCTTCTTTTTTTCAGAAAGTTATTTAATGTCAAAAAATGTTACATTATTAATAAAGTCTTAAGTTTTTACTTTTCACTATTTTCTTTTCCAAACATGTCATACACATACTTTTGTATTTGTGTCCTTTTCCTTAAAGCTCCTGTGATAAGTTTCAATTTGTGTTGAATTTGGCGCCCCCTGTGGTCAAATTACTACTTATAATAATAGTAGTTATTCTTTATAGTTATACTAGCGGGCATTTTTTCCTTTATTAGATAGGACAGCTGAAGAGAGACAGGAAATGTAGGGAGTAGAGTGTAGGAAGTACCAGCAACTGCTTGGACAAGATTATAGGCTCTGTATTTGAGGCAGGCTTTTAAACCAGCACCACCAAAGCAGTGATTCATAATCTTTTTATTGCTGATCTTTTCCCGAAAATGGGTAAGTCCAATTTTCTGTATCACTCAATATGCTATCTAAACAAACCCTGTATCATTAGTATGCTGCTGGCGCCTCATGTGACACCTACCCCCCTTGGCAGCGATTTTACTCATCAAAAATTAATACCTCAAAGTACACAAACTTCTTCTACATGGTCTTGTTTGCTTTTGTAGGTCACTTGAAGGCAACAGTATTAATTTCAGTCTGCTTCACAACCTCTTAAAAAAAAACTCCTCACAGGAGCTTTAATTTTTCATACAACAATTATTGCACAACTATTGTGCTTTACACATCTTACGGAGAGTATGTGAGGGGCTCATGTTTTTTAATGTGTGTAAACAGTTATATTTCTTCACCGAAAACTAAAGAGTGTAATCTGTTTCAATGACTAAACGTCTGAGCCGAGTGATAAATACCAGCAGTGGGGCTGCTAAAGTTCTGTGAAGTGACTCATTTGTAACCAAGGCTATTATCGTTTGTCATCTCCCGACACAAAGTTTTGCATTCAGATTTGTAGATTTGTTTTCTCCCGTCTAAATTAATCATAACTTAAGTTGCACTCCTCTCATTGAAATGAATGAAAAGTTGTAATATACTCTATATAACAGAGTAGAAGTCATAGATGAGGACATTTTCACAATGAGATGAAGAATGATGCATCATAACAAACCATTAGTAGTAGTAGTGGAATCGTTTTTACAGTGGTTCCATGCAAAAGTTTTTATGAAAGCTTTTCATTTTGCTAAAATAAAAATGTAAAATGTCTAAAGTTGGAAAACCTCAACCTGTCTCACATTAGTGTTTTCAATGTATGATAGATGCTCTTAATGATGTCATGATGGTGCAGCTTCTACTGCAATGGTTTAATGACATCTGATATGATTAGGTAGCTCCGCCCATTTTTGGGACCCCAAATATTTAACTAATTTGCTGACTAATCTTTTGAAGTATTGAATAGAAGAAGAGACATACTTGTTGCGTAGCCAGTGTTGGTTGTGGCGAAGGAGGATGTGGCTGGTGAAGTCGATGAGGCCGAGCCTACCGCTGCCATTCGAAACTTCTTTGGCCATGTCTGCTTCAGCTGCTCTGAACGGCAACCGGGGCCTCCGTCACCCTCATGACCCCTGCTGACCTGCAACCGAGAGAGGCACGGGGTTAGCGCTGCGGTGGACTGGGGTGAGGGAGGGGGGGTGGGGGTCAGAGGTCGGGGAGTTGCACTGACACCAGGGGTCAAACGGACTGACAGCAGTCAGGATGTCAGCAACTCTGAAGTATTTGTGTGTCAGAGCACAAAAAAAAAAAAGTCAAAAGTGTTGTGTGTATTCCTGGGCCCTGTGCGTGCCGATGCGCCATAAATAATGAATGAGCACAGAGATGGGAGTGCGGTGGAGGCAACAGTAGAAGGCACCCCTGCCAACCCTCGTAAAAACCGAGCATTAGGAATTCAAAGAGCAGCGGGGGGAAGATAGCATTTCTCCGCTGAAAATCCTCTGCCATTTGGTGACAAATAAATTTCACATCGTCAAGCATACAATCTCTATTTCCCGGCGAGTTCCTTTTCCCCGTGCTGAACTACAAGGTGACACCGGTCTGGCAGGGCAGGGATCTGAAATTGCCGGCGACAACAGGGCGGCAAAATATTGACACAGTGTTTGGGAGTAAGTGTTTTGTGATACGGTAAATGTGATTTCCAGCTGTCGCACTAAATCAGTTATTTCCCATGAAGCTTCACTTGGCTGCTCGGTTGAATTGCTACCTTAATTAGCTGCCTGTCTCCTCTGCATTATGAAATTGGGACATTATTGCTCACTTTATTCGTCGCAGTTGGTTTAAAGTGCCAAATAAGGATGAACTCATCAGTTTACTCGTCTATTGGACTGAAGAGTCTTGTTTTAGATGATCAGCAGATGAAATGTTTGGAAGTTGGACAAGAATTCTGCATTTTTTAAGATCAAATAACGATCAAAACATCTCCTTCCTCCCAATGACTGATCAATCAATCCCCCTTTTGTTCCTTGCAACTACTTCAGCTATCTTACCTCCATCTCGGCCTCCTCCTCCTCTTCCTCCTCCCCCCTCCCCCTAATCTCTGTCTCAGGGTGCCACGCTGACTTTGGCAGACACCCAACGGCGCCAAAGCCTGGCTGCTGCTCCCAACATGGACCTCCTGAGCCAGCCAAAAAGGTCAAGTAGAGTCCCTGCTCGCTTTATAATCTCCCTTCTCATGACACCTCAAGCCTGAAGCTGCGGAGACGCAGACGGAGAAGATGGTGGTGATGATTATGTGTGGGAATGACATGCGCCGTGGTGAACCAATCAGTGATGTTCTTCTAATGAGCGTAAAAGTAAGGTATCAGAATTTGCAGAGTCGATTTAAGCAAATTTAGACGCCTTCAGCTTGTAAGGCGGAATCCATTCATCAACACTGATGTTCTTTAAACTCACACCTCAAGTGTGCACAACCTACTGCCACTTACAGCCAGGTAATCTATCACCGCATGGTGTCCATCCGAAGACAAATTCCCCTCTCCTCGCTTGTTGAGAGATGTCCCTACCTTGAACTCGCTGCTCTTCTTCTTCCCTCTTATCTTGTTCCAAATGCACCCTGCACTTCCATGTACTTATTCCACAGTGAAAGATGTGCTATCCTGGCGTTGCAGCACTACATTTTTTTTTTTGCCTGTCCTTTCAAGAGACACAGGTAGAAAATGGCGCCAGTTGCAGACAGGTCTGAAATGCAAAAAAAAAAAAGGCGCGTGTCCTGCTCCCGCGTTTTTTTACACGTGCACACACGCAGAGTGCAAAAGTTGCTCTAACAGCGGCGCTGTGAGTCTGGCTACAGGCGCTCCAGGTTTTTATGCCCAAAGCTGCTGAGCGGGCGTCAGGACATCACACTGAGCGTGTGTGTGTACACGAGTGTGTGTGCTGTTATGAATGCTAATCGCACAAAGAATAAAAGAGAGGAAAAAAAAAAAAAGGTTCTGACTGACAAGGACACAGGGAAACACTGCCACTACTAACATACCTCCACACGCTCTTGCACCGACACCCCACGGTGAACTTGTGCCGGCGCTGACAGGGAGTGGTTCATTGGTATTACAGTCGCCGCAGAGCTCAGCCACCTTAAAAGAGGCGTTCAGTGTCACAGCGCCCGTTCACACCGTCTTTATCATCTCCTCACACTTGAGGAGTTAAAGGAAGGTTATCATCAAAGATGATCGATTCAATAGTGAGAGGTGTTGAAAAGTTAAAGATGAATTAAAAGCAATCAAATTTGGTAAGTCCAAATTTCTGCGTCCGCAAACAAACCGCTAATTTGTGACGGGAATTAATTCCTGAAAAACCCACAGTGGGGTCATGAGGGTTGTCGCCAGCTGAGCCGAGTTAATCATACAGCATGCTCTTGACGGACCGCTCTCACGGACAATTATGCTGGATGGCAAGCTAATGAGAAAATTTTCAATCACTGCGAAGGCGCACAAGAGCCTACTGGTGATGGCATGAGGAAACACACTCCAGTGTACTTATTTTCCTTCCCCTTCACACACACTCACACACACACCTGCCTCTCTCTCTCTGGCAAAAAGCTGACCTTTCCCTCCCACACCTCTGCTCTGCTCTGCTTTACTCGGGCCCCGCGTGGATCAGAGCTCTTGTCTGGGCTATAACCAGCTCAACCGCAGGTGAAGGACCCTCAATCCCTCCCTCTATCTGCCCCTCCATCCCCAGTGGAGAACAAGGAGATGAGTCAAACGCGGGGCGGGCAAGAACAAGACATCTCTTTTTTGCGAGCTTCTGTGTGCTCACAAAGAAAATCCACCAGTGATTTATAATCGCCCTGAGTGCAGCGGCGGGAAGAGGGGAAAAAAAGAAAAGCAAGCAGCATGTTTCTGCAGCCGCAGATTAAGCGCTGAAAAATTATTCATGCTTTATTGCTGCTGATGAGTGTCACATAAAAAAAGGAACAACGGCAGGAGCGGTGCCAAACAGCTGGGATATTGTCTGCAGAGATGTGGAATACTAAACAGAACATTTGTGGAACAAAAGCAGAGAGGTAACGCCGCGACTGAGGGCTTTTGTCACCTTCTCGCTCGCTCTCTATCTACCGCTGCAAAAATTACCAGTTATGCTCGGCTGATTTCTAAAATTGTACATTGCAAGCGAAGGGAAAGCAGCGGTGCAATGTGCAATTAAACCCCCCCTCCCGACTTCCAAACAAACGCAGCGAAAAGGCGGATTTAGAATGAATGAGCTCCAGCAGATGCAGGACATGCACCCCGGCTAATAAAATCAGACATCAAATAAACAGCTAATTAGGTTGCTAATGCTGCTTCGCACTCATGCTGCTGCAATAAAATTGATTCCAGCGTTTTGCTAAACTGAGTAACTAATCTCCCATTTTCTAGCCATTTCTGCTAATTGCAAAAGCAACGAAAGCACTGACAGGGGAGCGATATAATTGGAGCAGAAAGCGATTAGCGCAAAAAAAGCTTATGAAATGATATCGCTTTCATGCGCCTCAATTTCAGGAGGCGGCGTCGGTTTAAGGAAGTGCCTGGGATAGCTCAGGCGGAATTAACAGCAGAAGAGCGTAAACAGGCACAAATGAGGATCTAATTGTGCCGCTCTGCTCTGCCTGCAGGTCGTGTAAGGCGGCAGGAGCGGGAGCGCGGCACGGCGCAGCAGCCAGCCAGCATTAATAAATTAAATCCACAGCAGAGCATGTAGGTAATCCATTACCTATCCCACAGGAGAGCTACCAGGGAATATCAATCTATGTAATTAGAGGTGGAACAATAAACAGAGAGAGCGAAAACATGCAAAGAGAAGCAGTTTGAATGTATGGAGCTTTATGAGGGGAGAATAACTCAGGAGAAAAGTCCACCAGAGTCATTACAAGTCCATTTGCAGACAACACCTGCAGAAGAAGAAGCCAGACGACGAGCTTGGCTGGCAGAACAATACGAGCGAAGCCTCTTATTGGCTGATCGGGGTTAATTATCCCCGAGTAATGAAAAGCAGAACTCGCAAGGAGATCGACGAAACAAGCTCACACACACACCGGCGCTCAGTTTTTAAAACAAGGCAGAGGAAAGAGACGGCGCACTTTGCTCTCTGACTTTGCAGCGATGGAAGGATGAAAGGATGGAAGGATGAAAGGATGAAAGGATGGAAGGATGAAAGGAACAGGTGATGAAGCAGAGTTTTTTTTTAAGGTTGTTTTTTAGCAACATGGATTAAAGAGAAGAAAATTGCAATCTAGGAAAGGTAGATTTAGAAAGCAGATTAATAAAGAAGAAACAGAAGAAGAAGGAGAGATAGAATGTGAAGTGGCCTGAAGCTGCAGGACCTACCTGCCCGGCAGCTTTGCCCTCCATCCCTTCTGCTACTCGAGCGTTTAGTTTCCATTGCACAGGAGGCACAATCTGCTGGAGAGGAGGCTGGAGTCGCCTCCCAGCTCGCTCCTCGGCAGCTGCCTGCTGCCTCCTGTTCGCCCGCTCGACTGAGTGAGAGTGTAAGACGGGGGAAGAGGGGAGTGTAAAGAGATAGGGTGAGGGAGAGTGGGTGTCACAAAGAGAGAGAGAGAGAGAGAGCAAGGGGAGGGAGGAAGGAAGGGAGGGAGGGAGAGTGCTGTGCGAGCACAAGTCTACCTGCCACAACCCATCAAGCCAGCCAGCCTTGGAGACAGCGCCAAATCAACAGCTGGCCCCTGTGTGATGTCAGAGCCGCGGCAGCCAGTCACGGCAGCCGAGGCCGGCCGGCGCTACAGAGAGCGCCGACTGAACCAAAGTCACCGGCTAAATGGGGCTCTTCATTAGCTACTCTGCTTTAGGATGGAGGCGGGGGGAAGAGGAGGAGGAAGGGGGGGGGGGGGGGGGGGGAGGAGGAGGAGGAGGAGGAGGAGGAGGAGGAGAGGGCAGCCAGGGACATGGGATGGATGGAAAGGAGACGGGGAGGAAGATGAGAGAGCAGGAGGGTGGGAGGTAGGAGGAAAAAGGGAGAGAGAAGGAGGGGAGCCAAACGGGGAGGACGAGGAGAGGATAGGGGGGGACAGGATCGACATGTCCGCGGCCAGCTAGGTGCTCAAAGACCAGGTGGAGAGTCGATGGGGAGGCGCTGGCCGCTGCGAGGCCGAGCTGTTCACTGGGCTACCTTCCCGTTAAAGCTGGCACCCTGCTTTTTTTTTTCTCTCACACACACACACACACACACACACACACACACACAACACACGAGAAGACAAGGCTACAGCTAATCCCACTGACTCAGAGAGAGCCACCACGTAAAATACCCCCCATTACTGCGAGAGAAAAGTGAATCCTGCAATAAAACATTTCGCTCAAGGCGAAGCCGAGATAAGCTTAGCGGTGGATCAAGTAGAAAACAATGCGCCGCGTGAAGAGCAGCTGCTTGTGCATGATCAAACCGCACCCCTCACCTCCTCCGTTTCATCTCAATTTGCCTCGCCGGTTTCAGCGGATTAAATAGGAGAAACCATAAAGGATCACAGCCTCCATCAGTACTCACTTCGCTTGTTTATTTCATTAAAGATCAACATTCTGCCCAAGTGATAATTGCGCTCTCTTCCACGCTGCACTTTCCTCTGAGTGACGGGCTGTCAAAGACAAGAAGAAGAAGCAGAAGTCACAAACAGGTCCTATATGCAGCCCTGAGTCTAGACTGCCATAATGTGATTGTTTTTGTCCTCTCAGTCACTCAGACTTCAACAGCAAACACAGTGGGCGGAAAAGTTCCTGCTGTCACTTAGCAACCGACACCAGGCTGCGACAACCCGATCCCATCCCATCCTGCCTCATAATTGTACCATTCGTTATGCCAGGTCTCTGAAGAATTTATTATTGTGCTTCCTTAATCCTGGGAAAAGGTCACCGATTGAACAAACAATTTACGGATAGGTGGTTGAATTATTTAATGGCGCAGACCAAATATTATAGGAAGGAGCGATTCCCCCCTTCCTTCCCTTTCGATGAATTATTTAGTCTTCAGGCCACATCATAAGCGGCCGCCATCCTCAACCTCAATATCGGGTAATGTCATCAGCTCCAAACACGACGTAACCTGCGTAATTAATGGTCAACAGGGCGGCGGCGGCGGCGGCCTGCGGAGCTGCAGGTGAAACAGTTTAAGCAAACAATTAGGTGCGTTTATTTAAAGCCTACAAGGAGCCTGGACGGTCACGAGAGGGCGTCTCTATCATACCTCATCCAGCACTTTATCCAACCGTATATACAGCTAAAAACATCCTCACACAAGTTCACACATCGTTCATATAATGCATTGCCTTCCACTTCAGAGCAGCTTCCCACATATCACAACCACTAGAGGTTAAAAATTCCCCTCCAATATAATGCAAACGTTTACTCATTCCCAATCTAATGCCTAATAGCCTTCCACTTCAGAGCAGTTTCCTGTTTGTATCACAACCACACAAAGGTTAAAACATCCTCATAATACACATCTTTCATACAATGCATTGCCTTCCACTTCAGAGCAGATTCCACTTTCTACAACACCCACCCAGAGGAACTGATCCAGCATCAGCTCTCCGCCCACCACGCTCTCTCTGCTGGTACCTTAATGAAAACGACACCAGCCCCGGTGGTAGCAACTTGTGTGCGTCCAGTGCTATTTCTGTCCATCTCTATGGAGGTCTATTCAAGGGTTGGTGCATCGGAATGTGAGTGGGTGGGGGTTATTGATTAAGTCAAGGAGTTGTAATCATGACTTATGGCCTTTTGGTACTATCCACTATTATTCCAATCTTAGCATTATATATAATCCACACCATCACCTAATTATGTTGCATATTTCATTCATTTCAATCCAGATTTACAAAGCCCAAAGCGGGCATACCTTCATACATTTGTATTTACTTTGTCTTTCAATGATAAAAATGGATTATTGGTGTTTTTTGAGATCACCTTTCAAAATAAAAGCCCTCGTTTTGAAGTAATCCACTGTATTATCGCCATCTCAGCATGCTAAATCTAGTTTTCCCATTATAACATCATCATGTATCTCATTATCTAGCTTGTTTTTTATGCTAACGGACACATTTTATGATGCTCTAGGTAACAAAACAACAAGCCAGGCACTGCTATCTATGCTACATTTGACTTAACATTACAAGCGAATCATATACTATTAATCTGAGATAATGAGTAAATGGAACGTATGGATAAATGTCCACTTTAGGCTTCCGTAGAAAATGACACTGCCTCTTATGTTAATCTAAAGTCATATTTACAATTCATTCTGTATGACAATTATAGTGAGTGGTGTTTTAACATTGAATAGCCACTTAATTCAGCATTAACCCCTGTGTGCTCATTGGCTTGGCTAACTGCGCAGCGTTAAATGTCATCCATTAATATTTGAGCTTGATTAATTAGCGTGTGACTTCTCTCTGAGCCCCCATCGACTGAGAAAATGTCTCATTGCCAATCATATCCCCTCTATAAGGACGAGGGATCAGGCTTCTGAAGGCACTTTAAAGTATGGTGGCCCTGAAGTGCAAATCACAACGGCAATTCAGAAAACATTTGGACATAAACCAAACCGGAAGAAATAGGTACCCTCGGCCGTTGTGGTTTCTAATTTGACATAGTGTTTCCTAATTTACTGTAGGGTTTCCTTATTTGCAGTAGTGATTTCTGAATTGCTGTAGTGTTTCCTTATTTGCTGTAGTGTTTACTAATTTGCTGTTGTGTTTACTAATTTGCTGTATTGTTTCCTTATTTGCTGTAGTGTTTACTAATTTGCTGTAGTGTTTACTAGTTTGCTGTAGTGTTTCCTTATTTGCAGTATTGTTTACTAATTTGCTGTTGTGTTTAATAATTTGCTGTAGTGATATGCACTTCAGGGCCACCGTAGTTAAGAGGATGTGTCAAATGCGTCAGTTTCCACTAATCATGTGAGGCGGTGTAACCAAACCCCGTTTGAAAAAAATGTTAATTTTCATATTTCATTCATAAAACCAAACCCCGGAATAAAAGTGATGTATCAGAGTTATAAAACATACATGTAGGTTTAATTCGGCGTATATAAAAATACAAATACCTCCCATAAACATTGATTAATAGCTCTTTCTTGTGACAGTGAACCTCACTACACAGTGGTCACTGCCGCATATTACGGGGAGCAGAACAGCCCAACCAGGCCTGAAAGTTACTGTATTATTCTGTATTATTCTGTATTCTGGACTTAATCACGGGTTGCTTCTCAGACGAACGCCGATTACAAGTATGCCGGCTTATATTTTGTATTCGGCGTGTGTTTTATCCGAAAAGAGACTCATTTTGAGCCACATTCGTCCGCGGCTAAGCTAGCGATTATACCCTGCCTCTGTGGGCTTGCTAGCGGCTGAAAATCGGCCAAACACCGGTCTCTGCGCTGTCACGCATTAGCACGATTCATGTTCTCTGCTAACCAGCTCGGGTTACAAGTGTACAAATCCCCGGTAGCTGTTGGATGTGATACAGCAGATATCTCATAATGCCTTACCCGCTTTCTGGTTACCAGTCAGTGCACAGCCGTAGTCTCTACCGACGGTGAAGACTGAAGGAGAAGCGGCGCAGTCCAGCAACAGCAGCAGCAGGAGCAGCAGGCTAGGAGAGTGCGTCAGCTCCTCACGTTAGACACGTAGGGTGTTGGGAATATGTCACGTCGTGTCTGCGCGTGGAGTTAGCTTTGTGGCAGCACACTCGCACGCAGTTTGTCCGACTTTTCTCTCATGTGTTTTGAACACTGACGTGAAGCGTTCACAGCGTGAGGTGAATTGTGTCTGAATTGTGTCTGAATTGCACAGGAGGACTGAATTAGGAGTTAAGAGCGACGCGCTGGGGACGCGCGGTGACAAATCGAGTGAACCCTGATTATACCGGGAAAGATTTCAGTATTTAGTTCAGTTTGAAACCAGTTGTGCCTCTTTGGCTGTCCCAACGGGTAGGAAAACCACAAATACATACACTTCTACTTTGTGTCTATTCTCTTTCTGCATTTATAGAGCTTTGCTAACACTATTTATGTGCTGTACGTCTGCTGAGAGGGAATAGGAATAGTTATTCTGTACGCACGCCCCTAAACATCTGGTTAAAGCTGCCAGTGCTAGCTTAAATGCTAAAAACAACGCTCTTCTTTTGGCTGTTTAACCAATTCATCACGTGTTTTAAGCCTGTTAGCAATGTTCCTCATGTTGAAGTAGAATTTAAAGCTGCTGTTGGTAGGAATGGTGTAAAAAAACTAATAATAATGTCATAATACCCATCAGTACTCATCTGTAAGTGAAGTAAATTGAGATTATGGCGAAATCTCTGTGCTCCTAACATAAAATAAATAAATATATAACACAATATACAAAAAAATTAAATAATGCTTTTACATATAAATTCCCTTTTCTAACTAAGCAGTATAAAGACACATTTAAATGCACTCTGTGTCTCTTTATTAATCTCTTCCCATTTTTTCAGCTGAAAATTGGAGCCAGCTGACTGAGCAAAGGCCGAGAAAACTGATGAGAACTCACTAATGGAAATGGATGATAATGGCCTACAGACCTCTTGCTGTGCTACAAGATGGTCACAGCAACTGTCAGGCCTTCCTCACAAGCTCCTGTGGCGCCTGATGCCTTTCCAACGGGAGGGTGTGGAGTTTGCTTTATCCAAGAATGGACGGTAAGCGGAGCGGCTGCTCACACTTAGGTAGACTAGTGTAGTTTGTCATTCCTGTGTTTCCAGCCTTAATCTCATTCCACTTCTCTAGTGTGTAAATATTGATTTATTGCTGTGAACACATTCAACGCAAGAACAACACACACAGCTTATTCACAATGGTTATTAACTCTGAACAGGAAAAGGAACTCCTGATCACACACACCAGGAGTTTGGCAGTTATCTAGTTTATACACTATCACCTCTTCCTGTTGACACTGTGGCAAAAATGGTAAAACACCTTAAAAGATGTATTGTAAATGACAGTAGTCCCAAAAATGTTGCTATCCAACCAAGCTAGAATATGTTCTAATGGCTTTATAATTAAGTAATAAGTCAAGAGGGTATGTATTTATGTATTCTACCTCTTAAAAAGGTCAGATATAGATCAGGGTTTGTGTTTAAAAATAATTAGAACTCCATGGGTAATTTCAGAGCTGCCCTCAGGTTCTTCAGTGTTCAGCCGTGTCGAGCATCAGCTGCAAGAACTGGCCAGTCCTCGTCCGTTTCCTCCGCCCCGGCCAGTCGATGTTTGCTCCTGTTCTCGGGGAAGGTCAGCGCAGGGGGAGCCAATCTGAGTGCCGCTGTTGTGATGCGGAGCGGCCATATTGATTCAGAACACTGGGAGGCACTGCTTTGTTACACGGGCGGGTCAGGAGTCAATTGGCTCTCGCTGCACCGTGTGGACAGTTACCTCAGTCAATTGGCAGCCGTGTGACAGTAAGAGCAGCGCAGGCTGTGCTTTCTCTCCGGAGACGAGCAGTACAGGCATTAGAGGGGAAGACATTATAGGTGGAAGGCTCCTGGAAATAGAATCAGCTCTGACATGATGTTTGACGTTTAGGATAGTTAGAGTGTGTAGTTACTTGCATATCTCAGCACATACGGTGTTTAAAATAGAGATATTCTGTATGTCAGTGCTCCTCCAGTGGCATTCTTCACCTCTAGTCAAAATGTGAATCATATCTCAAGTCAAGATTAGAATAGAAAGTGTCAAGCCAAACTAACTAATGACAAAATTTGCCATATATTCACACGTTGGTCATTTTCTACTGTCCTCACACGGCGTTATGAAGGTTAGTGTCACACTTCTGTGTTCCAGGTTGACAATCTTGAGTGGATCATTAGACAGCTGTGTTAATAATTTGATTATTATCTGTCATACAGTTTATCTGTGTTATTCCTTGATAGCAGACCGTCGTTATGAAGAACAGACTGTTTCTAAGGGTGCGGCTCTAACCACCAATCGAAGATGTCGCATGAAATAACTCTGTATGGGAAGCGGTAGTGTTGGATGACAGGTACATGGATAGAAAAACTCAATCAGGTGGTGTGCTTTTTTACCCGCTCTAGCACCTGCTCACTTTGTATCATCCCTTACATGGAACATGACAGGGTGAGCAAGACTCGTACAGTGCTCTCGTGTTGTAAAATGACCACCTATTCTGTCATCTAACAATTAATTACCACAGGATTGTGTTCTGCCTGTTTTTGCTCTCCATACGGATAGTTTTCTTGGGTACAACCAACGGTAATCTGCACTTAAGGATTCAGCTATTATTCTGGAGGATCTGTAAAAAGAGATGATCATGAAGGTGTGTGAAGTGGTAGTATGAGCTAACACAATGATCAGCCTACATATAATGCTTCATTTGGCAGCATTTAAACCCCCCACCTCACCCTCTCACAGACAGGCAGACAGCAGGGATGATTACAAGCTAAAAGTGCTAGTTTTATTGACAGTAATCCTGATCTCTCTATGTTTTGAGACTCCCTCCTGTTCTTTATTTGTTCGGTCAATATCCTTGAAGAGCCTCGCATTAAAGCAGCACTCTCTTTCCCCCCCCCCCCTCCCTCGGTACTCTACAGAGACTCATTGTAGAAGAAGCAGAACAACATTATTTCTAACGACAAAAGCCTGAACACACCGCAACGCCACGCGGCTGCATATTTGTTTGTCTAATTCCTGGAAATGTAGGATATCACTACCTGAAGTGGAACCAGACGAGACAGAGAGGGAAAATAAATGGCGGCCCCTCATTATAAAATAACTCCTGAAATGCACTGAACATAACAGATTGACGCCGGATATCTAACATCGTGGGAGGATCCGTGGGCGGCTTTTTTCCCTTTAAATCTCCGAGTCATTGTGTCTTTGCACATCCAGAGCATCAAGAGCACCGAACCAAAACATCAAATGTTGTTGCAATTCAAATGCTTATGTATCCGGCTGCATGGGTCTGTGTAGGAGGGTGAGTGAATTTATGGAGTCAGATGAGGGATAATGTGGGAACGTTGTGGTACAGTAGGACAATAAAAATCCATGAGATGTGGTTGATTATGTTGTTTTGAAAGTTGGGCGTCAGTGTCAGTTGAGTGCTGATATCTCTCTCTTTATATATATATATATATATATCTTTTTTTTTAACCAGTATGTACCCAGCTTTATGTATGTAGAATCCAACACTCAGCGCACACACCAGTGTTGCACAAAACATCAATTTAAGGTGAAAGTGCATCCATTAAGACCTCTTGGTCACTTCCATTAAAGTGTTGACTCTGCCTGAAGTTCTCCATGTGATGCTCTGATTTGTCCAAAATATTATTGCAAGTGACTGCCTCTGCTTTTATTGAATAAGAGCGGCTCTGCTGATGCGAGAGGAGATCAATAAGCCGACTGCGTTGTCTCTCTCTGTGAAATTACAGAGAGAGGTCAGACCAGAGAGACGGGAGATGCTTTTCTTGATCATACAAGCTGATGCATCTGCCCCACATTTGAACTGGTCCATAAGTATTGTTCATAATATATGCAGACTGTATACAGAGTGGCTCTGTGGAATCATTTGTGCGAGTCAGCAGCATATTTTGAGTTACAGCACCGGGAGGGCAATACAGATCATTTTCAGAGTGCCTTAAAAGTCCATGTAAGATAAATCTCTTTACAGGTTCTGGGGCTGGGTGTTAGTGTCGGAGGTGTCGCAGTTTTTTTGTCAGTATTTTTGTCTGCCGTATATTAATTGTAGCAATCGGCAATCATCATCCAAATTTGGGGCCAGCAGTTAGCGTTAAACAACTTAGAGTCAAGACTCTCCTTCCCATGCTGCGTTTACATCTGTAATGGAAAGGTTAAAATCAGAGCTGTCAGTATAAACGTGCTAATCCTGATTTTTTTCTTTTTGTTTATTGCATGCTATTTTGTTCCTTTTGTTTAACTTTGGCTATTAATCACGATTAACTTCTTAGCTTTGCGATTAATTGTTATTAACTGTTCAACTTTAGGGATTAATCGTTATTAACTGTTCAACTTTGGTGATTAATCGTTATTAACTATTCAACTTTGGTGATTAATCGTTATTAACTATTCAACTTTGCCAATAAATCCTGATTCCCTGATCAACTTTGGCGATTAATCGCGATCAACTGTGAAATCCTGCTATTAATCACGATTAACTGTTTAACCTTGGCGATTAATTGCGATCAGCTTTGTCTTCGGCCTGTGATTGGTTCCTTTATGCGATGGGTCGATTGACATTGTGATCACCCGTCACACAGTACATACTTAAAGTCACAGTATTCACTTTTTAAGGTGCTCTGAATTCCATTTTCTTCTGATTAAGCACAAGATTTTTTCATAGGTTTTAATATATGACTGTATTATATTCCTGTGTTATTAAAACAGCAGGGGTGTGTTGTATTATGCAGCATAAAAATGTAATTTAACTCACTATTAGTAACCCATAACCTTAATGGTCCACTTTTCATCATTTGGACGGTAACCATTGAAGTGAGTTGGGAAAGGGAAAAATCTGGCTGTAACTATCCTCAAAGCCCAGAAACTACTTAGAGTTGTTCTTCTTCTATTTAAAGCCACAGTGATGTATACAATTAGAAAGGCTTCGTGATAGATTCGGGTCTTAGGAAGAAACTTGGAGCGAACCACAAGCTGTGGATTGCCCCATATAGCCGGAGTTGAAACTTTACCTTTAACATCTCAAGTAGAAAGAAAACTCTCCCACTAAAAGCTACTTTGTTTATAGTTTAAAGCAAAGCTGCACTTTGAGCCCATAACTCTATTTGGAGTCGCCCTTTGGCGCGGCGTCCATCCCTCTGAGCAGATTTGTACACTGACCGGCGCTCACACCTCAGCAGAGAACCTGTGCTGGAAGATTGGGGTTAGGCACGCGGCCCGACAACACATCACCGTGCAGAGGTCAAAGCCATCAAATCATCGCAGCCAGCCTGGGAGGTAGCGCAGCCCATTTCCTGACACTTTGGGGCTCGTGGGTTTCAGAGATAACATTAGAACGACGCTGCGACGGCGGCCGTGCCGTTGTCAGGCAACAGCACTGCAGCATCCTCGCAGTCTCAAACCGTCAAGACGACACTCAGGTTATTTAAAGGAGGATGATTAATGTGTTGAGAAATGGCAAGCACCTGCCCCAGCCGCACTCCCTCCCCTGTGTGTGAGGAGGAGTGTGGGTGTGTGTGTGTGGGTGGGTGTACACACAAGCACATAAATGTGTGTGTGTGTGTGTGGATACGCGTTAGCATGTTTTTAGGTGTGCTTCTCATACATCTTGTTTTTTTGTCGTTTTGCATATCTTTTGTGTTCTTTTTTTTTTCTCTCATACCAGCATGTGTGTGCGTGTGTGTGTGTGTGTGTATATTTTATGTGTGTGCACAATGCGCTGACTGGGCCGGTGTGCTGGCAATTAGAAAAACCACCAGTGGCAAGGTGCACATTAATCATGTTCCTCAGCTGAAAGAGAGAAATGGGGCGGAGATGGGGGGTGGGGGAGGAGGAGAGGAAGGAGGAGAAAGAATAATGAGAGAGTGTGTCTGAGGTATTCAGAGCTGCTCTGTTGCACTGTTTGCTCTGACATGATGTTGGAAGCTTTTATGAATAAGCAAGGTCATGACAATAGCCCCAGACCCAGTGGGCAGAGAGAAGCAGTAGTTGATCTTTCTGTACTTTCTCCGCGGGGACGACTTCAGCCGAGGCGTGTGTCGCACTTCCATTGTTCCTTCATAATGTACGGTATAAAGGTGGAACTAGCTGCTACTGGAATAACGTCGTGTTGGAGACAGCTTTTTATCCCAGTGCAAATTTCACTCGCGGGGCTAATCTTGAAAGTGGTAATGGAGAAACAGGATTAGCAAAGATAGCTTGAGACATTCTGTAAACACGTCAGAATTAGCATCACTGTTTGTACAAGTGATGAGATAAATAAGCGAGGTAGGGCCGCCACAAACAACGTTGATAAAAGTCTTCAAAATCTCTTGATTGAATTTATATGTCCTGGGAGGAGAGTTCGGCAGGTTATGAGACAGACTCAGATTAATATTGATGTTTCTTTATGACCAAGAACATCAGCGACAAGACTGTGATTCTTAACGCCTGTAACTGATACTAGAGGGTAGGTATCACATGAGGCAATTTACAACACACTGCAGAAACAGGAAGCAGAATAACATTTATTCATCAGAAAACACGACGTAAGATCATTTCAGATTCACGGAAGGTTCCTCATAGTAGCTAACTCTAATAGTTCATATGTTTGGTGGCCTAGCGGTCTAAGCGCCCCACGTACAGAGGCTACAGTCCTCGTCGCAGGGGTAGGTGGTTCGACTCCCGACCGGTCAACCATTTCCTGCATGTCTTCCCCCGCTCTCTACTCCCCACATTTCCTGTCTCTCTTCAGCTGTCCTATATAATAAAGGCAAAAAGCCCCAAAAAATCTAACTTAAAAATAATAAAAAAGGATAGCACTTTTTTGACAGGATTCTACTCAGTCTGAAAAATATGAATAGCTAGAGTTTGCCTCTTGTTATTACAAAATAAGCTTAATTGTGGGAGCAAAATGTTAAAAACCTCTCAGTCTACTCAATAATAAGTGCTAAGTGCTTCCTAACTAAAGATGCTCCACTCTCTCTCAAAGCCACACTCAACCCAAAAAATTCTCAACATGCTTTCTTCAGTGAACACATAACTTAGGTTTAACCTCGGCCTCTCTTCGCTCTTCACAGTCCTTGACTTTGTCCGTGAATCTTTTGAAGAACAGAATCTAAACTCACAGAACTCACCTCCACTGCGTCAGACACAGAAATATTAAACAGGCACAACATCATGAATATTGAAAAGCAACCCCACTGAAACAAAAGTCCAGCGTAGACGTAAATTACAACTGACAGATCTGTGATGTGTCCAAGAGCAGCTGAGCCTTAGATGACTTTGCGTGGCCAGAGAAGGTTTGAGAAGTCAGGTTGTGACAGGAGGTTTTCTTGGGAATGTCTGGACAACTAAAAACTGAATAAATGCCTCTTTAATGAATCCTGCTGGGCTGCCCTTGACGAAACCTCGTGCTGCAGGGTCTGTTGTCTTCATACGCAAACTATAAAGTCTGTCTTTTTATAGCAAGCAAGTTTTATTGCCTGCTGGTGCTCTCTACAAAACAATTTCCCTGTCTCCAAACTCATCTGATAAAGTTCTCTCTCTCTCTTCTTTTGTTTTACAGATGTATGATTGCTGATGAGGTAAGCACACACAACGCTGGCTCAGGAAATCTATTTCACCCCCCAAAAATGAACCTGGGAGTTCGCAGCATGCCTTCCAAATTAATTTGTCAGCCCCGTGCAGCACTCCCACGTGTCTAATCGGTTTTGACACAAGAATCATTCTGAGACCTTATTACTCTTGGGCCTCACATCAGCTCGGCCGTCATATGCAATTTACCGCAGACTCCCTGCACGATTGACTTGTTTTTCTCCCCCCCCCTCACCCCCTGTGTTGATTTGGTCGATCCAGATGGGTCTTGGGAAGACGGTGCAGGCCATCGCGGTGGCGTACGCCTTCAGGAAGGAGTGGCCCCTCCTGGTGGTGGTGCCCTCGTCCCTGAAATATCCCTGGATCGAGGAGCTGGAGAGGTGGATCCCGGAGCTGCAGCCTGGAGACATCAACCTGGTGGAGAACAAGAGTCACACCATGTAGGTCATTGCACCACAGCCCCTCCTCTGTCATCTCTCTGAGCCAGGGAACTGAGCCAGGGCACAGATACAAGAGCGCAAAGTGTGTCCAGGTAGTTCTTATTTTATGCAAGATCTGCACATCGACAGAGACAGAGAAAACTAAAATTAGAGCGTCCAAAACTTGGCCACTCAGGGCCTGATTCACAAAAAAATTGCAATTAAACCAATTTTTTTTTTAACCTGTTTCGGTCTCCACCAACCCAGGAGGGAAATACTCAAGCTGGTAATTGCAGCTAGCAAGCCACTGACTGTCTGTTTGCGATTGAATTGAAACTACAACCATTGTGAGAGGGACATGCAAATTTAGCATGTTTTCTAGCACCAAGGTTCCTAAACTATTCAGATTAAAGTACAATATCTGTTGATATATTTACAATAATAGGTAAAATATTACATTTTTAGATTACTTAATGAAATGAATAATTCTGGAACCCCTACCTAGTGTCTTGTGACCTCCCAGGGGGTCCCAACCCTCACTTTGAGAACCCGTTTTAGCAGAAATGAACATTTAAAGCTACAGTCAATGTAAAAGTCAATTCAAGGTCTCTTCAGACATCATTCATACAGAGTAAAAAGAGCGTAATCTTCTAGATTATGTTGATCATACGTACGATTCTGCAATAGAGAGGTCTCAGCCATTATGAGAACTAAAAAGGGGAACTGCCCTTATAACAAGCTGTGAGGCAGAGTTTAATGTCCCTTGTTATTGCTCCATCTCTCCCATCATTTGATAATAATATACCTCCAGAGATGGAATAAAAAATGTGAACGCACACTTTCTCTGGAGTGTGAAAGTGATGCGGCGTGATAGACAGAGAGGTGGCTGCTGACAATTTCATCTCCAAACTGTCCCTCTGTGTCAGGAGCCGGCATGGTGCTCCGTGTTTGACAGCGCTGACAGACAAATCATGTCAAAGCACCGTCTGCAATATTGAACAAGAGCTGAAATGTTTCAGCGCGGGGAGTGGGAAAAAACGCTGGCGCAGACAAATGCGGCTCATTTTCCCAGCTGTTTGTATTGATTCAGGTTTGCAGGGTACTCATGCAATGTGGACTAATGTTGCATATAAGCCTTTAAAACACTTTCATAATCACCTCAACTTTCCCCTACTTCTTCTTCTTCTTCAGAGTTTTGTTTTTGAATGGAACAAACTTTCTTCTATCTGTGACTCGGAGGGGAATGAAACCTCTCCACCTCAAATCTCAGATGAGGCGCAAAGAGGTTGTGAAAGCCTTCAGGGGGGAAAACGTGTCCTTGAACTGGATGTGTTAATGACTGAACAGGGAGGCAAGAAAAAAATTATGCAGCACCTCCTCTCAGCGGTTCCCCTCACATTCTTTTGTAGAACATGAACGACACCTTAGGTTTATTCCAGCTTGGAGTAAGTGCGTGCGTGTGGGGTGGAGGTGAGGAATTAGAGACTGCCAGATGCTTGAGATGTTTTTGATTTTCTCTGGGATCCTTATTGGGTTTCATGCAGCTGAATGTCGCAGTTTGTTTATCTATTATCTGCAACTTGGATAACACAAAAATTGCAACACAGCCCAGGATTGGATTTCTTAAGAGCGAGAGAAGAGATGTACAAAAACAGAAAAACCTGAGGCTCTATTCTGGGCCTGGCAGTGTCCATGTGTGTAGCCGAGTGTGTGTGTGTGTGAGTCTTCCTTTGTGTGCTTTTAACATTTATCAAATCCACACACCCTTTTTAAATAGTCTGGTTTACTTTACCTTAAGGGCTCGGTAGCAGAGTCAATAAACACTGGCGCATTGAAACAGATGTTTGGTTTGTTTTTAGTTTGAGCTGCTGACACACATTTGTCAGTTTAAAGGTAAGCACTGCAAACACTACAGCTGTAGCTTAAAGGAGAAGAGAGGTGACATCCTATGTCCCTCTCATTATCCGTCTCTGAAGTGTTCTTCTTTTCCCAGTAGGGGATTCAAAGATTTGTGTTTATTGTATTCATGACATCAGGAGTAGAATTTTTCTGAAAGCTAGTTAAGAGTTAGTTTTGCTTGATCTCGAGCCTGCGGCTTCTCAGTTGGGGATATTTAAGCCCCCGTATATAGGAGGCTAGCCCTTTAAACACAAAGCCAAAGAAGCACCCCATACGTGAGATTGTTGATTTTTAACATACGTCCTGCCTATGATAAGGTAACCAGCCAATTATAGCTCAACATTTTTGAGTTGCACCAGGAGTGGCCAATCAGAATTCTAGGGGGGGCATGCCATCCTGGATGCCATCTGTCTACAGCTCACCTGGTATCTGTGTTTTGCTTCTAAGTTCAGCAGTTTCAGGAAATTACTGAGATGAAAAACAGACTCCAGAAGTTATTTTCTTCAAGTTCAATTTGTTGTTAAGAATAAAACTCAACAGCCACCTGAATGTGGTGGAAAATATAACCAGGTATGTTCATCATTAACAACTGCAGGTGTGATTTTTACAGACCTGTTAATAAAATCCGACACTAGCATCTTAATTAAGAGATTGTTCTGTGCTCTTTTTGTAGCACTGCCAGAGGGCAGTCAGCTTTCTCTGAGAGAGCTACAGCTTAATATTTTTATCACTTTGTGATGTTTTAATTATGACCTTTCAAGAGACTGCAGGTGTAAATTGGCTCTAAGCTAATTTCTGTTCAAGGAATCAGATGGCAATATTTTAGCTTTAATTTTGGACACGGTTCCTTTACAAATACAATGAAATAGAAAAATAACTAACAAGCTATAGTGTCCAAATAATGTCCCAAAAAACACATAACACAGCTGACAATCACATTTTAGTTAGCTAGCTAATTATTTGGACATCTTAAGTAGCTAGCTAACTGGTTAAATAAAAACAAATTTGAAAATGTTTTAAATGTGAGATTGTTAGCTGGACATCTTAACCACTTTGAAGACTTTTACAATGTTCTTTAGATTCTACAAAACAGTGAACTATAAAAATAAGTAAGTATAAGTGATAAATTGACATAAAAAGACGACACATTCTTTAAATTTCGCTGTTTGTGTTTCTTCTCATTCAGGGGCATCAGCAGCAGTAAAGTGACGGTCCTGGGTTACGGCCTTCTCACCACGGATGCACGCCCCCTGGTGGAGGCTCTGAGCAGGCAGAAGTTTGCTGTGGTCGTGGTGGACGAGTCGCACTACCTCAAATCCAGGAACGCAGCGCGGACCAAGATTCTGGTGCCGCTTATTCAAAGTGCGAAGAGGCTGGTGTTGCTCACCGGTACTCCTGCGCTGGGTCGACCTGAAGAGGTAATAAAATCACAACTTGCAGCTTTAAAAAACGCCTTCAAACATTTCTTTGAAAGTCATTCAGAAAAATTCAAGAAGGAAAACAGGAGTTGCTTCTGAAGGGACTCTGAGCTCACACTCATAAAGAAAAGATAAGTCGGCCACCGAGCTAACTCTCGCGTCTCACAAAGGTGTTTCAATCTTGCTCCAGAGCAGGTCACACTCACATTCAACATTAAAAAAAAAGCCAATTAACTCCCTGCGGCATCACTTATCCTCGAGGATACTGTCGGCTTATTTCAATAACCTTTGTTGGGGAAAAAAACTTCATTTACAAAGCCCGATATGAAGAGACAGTGCAGCGCAATAAATGAGACAAGTAATAAAAAGAAGCACATGTGGGGTGACTATTGAATTTAGAGACAATAAGAAGGGGCTGTTCGCAGGACAACAGTGTTTGGAGAGCGGCTGAGTCGTTCCCCTCTCCATAATGATTTATTATATCATTTTTATATATTGAAGCCGTAGATTGCAGCCGTATTCCATCACCGAAGATGAAGAGGACCCGCTGCACAGAAAATCTTTCTCACAGTGTAAATGAGGAGTCACAATACTGTATCAATAACAGTGTATGGTAACTGTAGTCTAATGATAGGGCAGTGATGCAGCACTGTGCTCAGGCACTTCCTCTAATTGCCCTCCTCATCGCTCAGCAGCAGCTTACTATAGCTCCTATAGCATTTTAATGTTGCTCACATGATCACGCTTATGCTTTAATTGATCATTTCTTATGATGAGTTTGTTTCCAAAGTCAATATTTTGGGACTTTGTTAATTATAGATTTGCTCAGACTTTGCATATCATCTTGTTTGTGAATAGGTTCGAACGCACAAAAAGCACACAAAACAAGGTCCCATAATTATTCATATCCTGCAGTGTAGCTTTGCATATTAAAAATAAGGCAACATTAATAATATACAGAGGGTTTTTTTAACTGTTACAAAGGTTTTCACAAGTATGAAAATGCTGCATAAAATCATTATGAAGCAGAAACTGGACAGAAACTAATGTACAAGGGACGTTCAAGACCAAAAAACTGATGCTGATTTTCGAGTTATTTATGAAAATTGAAGATTCTGTCCCTTTTTTAAGGCAGGATGAATTTGGAACCAGGACTCTGGAAGCCTCCTCCACTGTTGCCATGTCACGTTTAACATTTTTCCTCTGTTAAAACCACAAATTATGAATTACTGCTGTCGGTTTCAGACTCCGATGCAGAGAGTTTGGACAGGGACACAAACAATCTCCAGCAACAAAGAACAGATCAGGACGTT
Source organism: Notolabrus celidotus (assembly GCF_009762535.1). NCBI lineage: Eukaryota > Metazoa > Chordata > Actinopteri > Labriformes > Labridae > Notolabrus > Notolabrus celidotus. The sequence continues at coordinate 6,574,155 of NC_048295.1, read as the reverse complement.
TTTGTTTATGCTGAGGCCAACAATCTGTGATGTCACAAATTGATCAAACCTGAAGTTTGAAAAAAGTCATATTAACCTTTTCATACATGAATTATAAAATAACAGAGCATGTCTACAATATTAAGAAAACTGCACCTACGTATTATCTGCTTATGAGGATCCTTTTTTAAAAACAAACGCACTGATATTCCATTTTTCAGTGGGTCAACAAATCCCACAAAACAACACTAAATAACTGTGATTACAGTATATGCTTCTAACAAGTATTCTGTTCGGCTGATATTTCCAATTCAGTGCCTTGGAGTTCCATTTTTGTCAACTCATCACTATGAACAGACAGACTGTAGTTTATTCTGACTTAATCCCACTTACACCACCCTGCTGCTGCACTGTAAATACTAACTAGAGCACCAAATGTTTAATCCACAGCTGAAAATAGTCCCCGGTAAAAATACTCTTCTTCCCGTACAGCGTAGGGGAGTATTGTTTTTTCAGAGTTATATTTATAGATATCTAGGAAACCTATTTTTCATAACTTTCTTATGATTACTGATGAATTTGGATGCAACACTCTAGAAGCCTCCTCCACTGTTGCTACAATGTTAACCGTTTTTTTTCTCTATTAAAAAGACAAATAATGAAATGTTGCTGTCAGTTTCAGACCCCAAAAAAGGGACAACAAAATCTCCTGCAACAAAGAACAGAGCGGGACACTTCTGTTTTTTCGGACACCTACAATCTGTGATGTCACAAATTGCGTGGCTTTTTAAACAAGCTGTTAAATGACACACGTTTCGTATTTCATGCAACATTTTGTTTAATATTTGTTAACAAAGTATGAAAAAGCATGACACCACCACTTTAAAGTGAGATCTGCTTCCCTAGTAAAGGAAACTCTCATGATGATGCGAATGGACCTGCTGCTTGGATCTGAACTGCATCCGTAGCAACAGTCATTTATTAATAGCAGCAGACTGCCGTACTGAAAGCGACTGACCGCTGAATGCTGTCATTGACCAATCAGGTTTCACAAAGTGACAAAGACGTGTAATAGAAGAGTTATAACTATCTACTTCTCCTTTAATGACATCATATGTATCGTGTTACAGTGTGAGGCAGAGTTCTGATACCACTGTCGTCTCATCGGAAAACTTAATTATTGCCTAGACCCGATCATGATAATTAACTGATGAAATTCAGGCAGCTAATTAATTCCAAAATAGAGCGAAGTTGGTACTTGTAAGAAATCTCAAGAAGGTGTGTCATCAAGAGAGTGTGTGCATGTGTGTGCGACACACGCCGTCCTGTCTCTGCTGTGTCGAGGTTGGTTTTTCTCGATATCATCTCTCTCCCTCTCACCGCTGCTCGAATCTGAAACTGAATATAACATTTTATCATCTGCAGCATAAACCTGATAAGCCCTGTCCCTGCCTGTGTGCCAGTCTCCTCACTGCCATCATTACTCACTGTGGCTCTGACATCGAGTTAGCACACAGCTCAGGGCATGCTGCACCGTTCATGATGTGCCCTCATTCCACCCACCTATTATATCAACAGTGTGAGTGGGGGAAAATGCAAAGCTCCTGTTGAACAAGCGCTGAATTTAGAATCGTGGCTGCTTATTCAGATCGCCTTGCTGATGATTACCTGTCATTACTTCAGAAATTGCTGCAAATTCTGAAAATTGACAGGGATGTGGTGTGGAGACACAGGCGCGTTGACATTTGCACAAACGCATTCTGCACTTTGTTGCAACGTGCGATGCACACTCACTCTTTACCTACTTACTGTATGAAAAGCTGCTCCTCAAAACGCCGTGCATGCACTTAAACCAGAAGGAAAAGCTTGTAATGAATCAGTATCGTCAAACTAGTGATGCAAATACTCCACGTCTGCAGCAGCTGTAGGTCGATTTCCTTTATTCGTATTCCATTTAATTTTCAAATCAGCTCCATTTTCCTCGCCGAGTCTCGCTGCACAGCGGTTTGACCTGGTTAATTGGCGCTGACACAAATTTCCACGCAGATGCACAACACAGGACTGGTAAACTAGGCGAAGGACAACAAGACCTTGAATAAATTGCTCACAAGATGCGCCGCGTGACAGTAGACTAATCGTGAGCACAGGTAAGGTCTGTGTTTACTGCCAAAAAAAGCTCCTGCTACTTTGAGTTATTGCAAACAGCTTTCAAAAAATGAATTGGGCAAAAAGTTGTGGTAACCTAAAAAGTGTGAAATCTCATAAATGCTCTGCCAAGTATGCTAATATATGAACATTAGATGATGCTGAAATAATACATTTTAAAGTATAATTCAATCTTAAAAGAGGCACAGCTTTCTTATTCACTTTCAGATGTTAATATCAGTCAGTGGTTCAACTGTGAAGCTCCTTTAAGCAACTGAACTTGTATAGTTCAGACAGGCCATCATTAGCTTAGCTTAGCCTAGCTTAAATAGTAGAAGTATTGGTAACAAGCTAGCCTTTATCTGGCTAATACGCTTACAAATACACACACCCTCTTCTGTGTTATTTAGGACCGAATTGCTGTTAACATTTTTTCCTGTCTTTGTATTCCACAGCTTTTCATGCAGATTGAAGCCCTCTACCCCAATATGATGGGAACCTGGACTGAATACGCCAAGCAATACTGTAACGCCCACTACAGGTCAGTCTTTAAAACACACACACACACACACACACACACACACACACACACACACACACACACACACACACACACACACACACACACACACACACACACACACACACAAGCTAGCATACTCTTATTCCGTAATTCAGATAATGTATCCACTCATTGTAGTTTATTTTGGTTTTTATGTTTTGGTTGTTTCCTTTTGTAAGTTAGCTTCGCACGCAACTGCACTTGTGTAGTGTATCATTCTTCCCTTCCTCCTAGCAAGACAGCTAAAATGCTAAATCATTTCTTGGTGTTATATTATTTAAACACTGTCAATGCTTAGCTCAAGGGAATTAGCAGAGTTTTAAAACCCCTTGCCAAGGATTTAATTTTAACATTTTTCAAGTGTGTGTTGGAAAAAAAAAGGTGGGCTGTACCTGAATGTGAAGTGCTGGTGATTCTCAGCTGAGTCTGTTCTCAGAGCCAGACCACAACTGAAGCCAAGCGTTAAATGCCAACTGGCTGCCAGAAGCTAGCGACGATCAGTTACATGTGTGAACAAACACATCAAATGCATTGTTTTGGATGTCCATCAAAGTCAGCAGCTCGGTCAGTGATGGGCCTGGTGCCATTACTGATAACACTTTGTGTATAATAGCACCTAGTGTGGCTGGGGAATGCCTTTCTGAGACACACAGTTAGACCAAAGATCACATACTAGGCGATGTCATGTTCCTATTGTCCCTTTATTTTTTTTAGGAAACGACAGCAGCTCAGGAGATAATTAAAGCTTCCTCACAGCAGGAAAGTCGCTGGTTCAAATCCCCACACATTATTTCAGTCAAAACCAGTGTTCCTCCCTCAGCAACACCGAAGTGTGAAACAGCGCAATTTGGCAGCAGCTTATTAAGTTTGTCCACACTTCCAGCCAATATGGCAGATAACCAGCCTTTGTGTAGAGGGCCAGTTCTATTCTGAAAATCCATTTGGCTGATGAATTGTGAAAGTTGCCGGTGAGTTTTGGGATAAAGCTGCTGCTGTGGCTATTAGACAAAATAGTTTCCTGCTCTGCAAAGTGCCCTTAAGCAAAAACGGATCCCCCACGACTGCTCCAGCAGAGCTGCTCAGCGGCAAACGATGGAATGCTGTTGTAGTATCGGGCAGCTCCCAGGAGGGGATGTGTAAATGTGTTTAACTGTTCCTCCAGGCTATAAATAAGTATGTTTTCTTTCCATTAGAAATGCATATTAAAAAAAAAAAAAGAAAAGTGTATTAAAGTGTATTAAAGTGTATCAGCAGCAGCAGCTTCAGCTCTCATTCACACTCTCTCGCAGGTTCTTTGGGGCTCGCAGGCTGTGGGACTGCCGTGGAGCGTCCCACCTGGAGGAGCTGCACCAGCGCCTGAGTACGATCATGATCCGTCGACTCAAGGCCGAGGTGCTGACTCAGCTGCCTCCCAAAATACGCCAACGTATTCCCTTCGACCTGCCGAAGGAGGCTGCAAAGGTACACATTTTGATTTTAAAGCTACAATAAGCGATTTATTAAGAGCCAGACGAAAGACACATTTCCCATCTGAATTAATGGAGATTGGACAGACTCACGCTGCTATGTAGAATTACATTGTGCCATCTCCAGGTGAGAGTATTTCTCACCTCTCAGGGAGTGATGAATTAAAAAACGGACCATTTCTTTCTCATCAACATTTAATATTTTCCCTTTGTTTACTCTCAGTCTTTTGTCTTAGGTACTTTAAGGAATGGATGAATCATTGTGCCAAGAACCACCTGTGAGATGAAGGCTTGTGATGTAAAAACAACGCCTACCCTGCTATAGCAGTTTCAGACATAAAGATAACTTTATAAATATTGTCAATCTTGATTATTATGATCTTGTTTGCTTTTATAGCACATTTAGAGGCATTGCTGCTAATTTCATTATGTTTCATAATTAGCTAAAAAAATCCTTACTGGATACTTCTGACACCGCTTAATGTGTTGTGTTTTTGTCTGCTGACTTCTGACAGCACACTTCAAACTCTGCGGTGAAGTCCACTTCTTCTTTTGCCTCTCGGGTAACTTTTTTTTTTTTTTTTTTAAATGAGTGAAACTTGCCCACAAGCAGAGCGGAACAGATGGTTTCATATAGACAGCTTTGTGCAGTTAAAAGAGTTTGGTGAATCCAACTTGGAATACTCGGAAAAACAAACCTCACAGAACAAAAAGAGAGGGAGAGATTGAGTTAAAGAGGGAGAAAATGTTCCTGCATGCAGTCCATTCTCATTTTCTCAGTTAAGTCAGTTAATTTCATACATCTCATGGTAACGAGAATGAATACTAATTAAGATGCTAACCAAAAATAGATGAATAAATAAATCATGAATGTTTGGCAAGAAAGTTCTAAGCTAAATGGACGGGTTTTAAGAGGTGAGAAGCGTCCAGTTAACCAAAGCAGAGGCATTATTTTCTCTGTCCAGTTCCCTTAAGTCAATTTAGAGACAGCCTCTAATGTTAGCTTAAAATTAGAATTGCATTTTTATACAATGATTATTTTGAGTGATGACCAGTGCAGTGAAAACTCACCAAACTTGACACTCACCAGGCCTGGCGAAAATGTTGATATTCTTTTGGTCCCGTGCAAAAAGTCCCAAAAATGGCTCAATAGCTAACCTCAGCTAGCTGAAGAATCCTTAAACATTTTGCACATGAGTTTTTTGGGGAGTTGGGGTTTAATGAGAGCAGATAATTGTGATGGAGGGATCAATACAGCTTTTAAGCTATCCGCTTTGACAGTTGCTTACGCTTTAATCAGATGATGGGGGCGCAAGGTTTAGCAACGGGTCAATCTGCGGTTGTTTCCTCGGGCTACGAAACATTCTGATGGACGTTTCTTTGACTGTTTTTTGGGGATTTACTGACTGATGAATGAAGAATAATCTGTGCTTGCAGCAACATGATGAGTTTGCGAGGCCAAAGGACACTGAATAGAAAAGTGCAGCTAATGCTAACAGAGCAACATCTTATTGAACATGATGGATGTTGCTCTTTCTGTGCCAATGTGGCTTTTGCTGCTCTCGCCTTAGCTTAGATACACTGTGAAGTCTGTGTGTGTGTGAGTGTGTGTGTGTGTGTGTTTGTGTGCTCCCTCTCCACCATCATAAAGAGGATACCAGGGTATTTGTAGAGTAAATGTCATGTTTCGTGTGTAGGTGTTTGCATCTCTTTTAGCCTCCCCAAAGTTATGGTTGTGTTTTCCTGCCTCCCACGCCACACCGACTGTGTGTGAGTGTGCATGTGAATGCGAATGCTGCTTTCGACCCGGCCTGTTTGCTTGTCAGTGTTCTCGACTCTCCGCGCTGCACAGGGGGTCTTCGTGGGGTTACCTTCCCACATGGACGCAACCAGCATGGACGAGAAGACGCTCTTAGAAACATCCACTTTAGGGCCTTTGTTATATTTTGTATCATATCAGCAGGAACGAGAAAACACTGGAGAAGCTTTTCAAAGCTAATTATGCGGCGAGGAATGACACAACAATAAGGAAGTTGCTCAGGAAAGTGATGATGTAGCATTTTCACTCCAATCTCGCTAAATGTTAAGGGACGCTGTAATTAGAGGCTAAATATGGTCAGTGTTTCTTCATAGTGGTGCCAATTAAGCTAACGTAAATATGCTTGGAAGTGTTGGAAAAGTTCATGTCATGTCTTGCATCCATTCTCTTATCTGGGCTTTGCTGAAACAGCAGCTTTGATGCTCGAATTGAGCTCGAGGGTCATTTGTCTTTTGGTGGGAATAAAAAAAATAAATAAAAAAAAAAGCACAGCTGGCTGTAGCTGTTCAGCTTTACAGGTTCCTTTTATTTATTTGTTCATAAGATGAATGTCGAGTGCTTTTTCTCTTTTTTTTTTGAACAGGTTTTTGTTTGCTGAGTAGAATAGACAGCTCAAAGCAAACTGGTTTTAAGAGCGTCAAAAAAAAAAGGTGATGTGAAGCGGCCAGTCAACGAAAAGTGAAGGCCATTGTGCTTTAAAAAAATAAACAATACCATAAAAGACGGGGTGGCCGTTATTTTCTCTAAACAGCGTAGTTTTGCATTACGTACTGGAGAGCACCACCACTCACCAGTTCACCCCCCGTCCCTCCTATCTCATTTTCTCCCTAATGACGGCTTTTATCTTCCACAGCCAGACACTTTTTATGCCCCTCCTGCCCTTTGCGTTTTCAGCCGTGGCCTTTTTGTCGGTGTTAGTCTAGTGAATACCATCAAGGGTGGAGTGTGTAGCCACTCAGGTTCTTTTTTTTCCCCTCCACACAGGAGAGTTGGAAAAAGCGCCTGTCTAATTAGAAGTAAACATTGAGCGACAGTCAAAACAGTGTTTATACATCATCTGAGAGGAAAGAACATAAAGGAGATGCAGCTTAGCTCCCCTGAAATGTGATGCTATTTATTCATCAACTGTCCTTGACTTTGTTTGAATCCACTGAAATGCTAATGATTTCACTAAACGGTGCAAAGCTTTCATGTTCCTCCCAAAAAATCTTTTTCATTGTACAATCCCAGAACGTGCAGCTGCAAAAAAAACCCCTCCTTGCTGCAAATGTTTGTGCGGCTGCATTAATAAGGCTTCTCGCTCTATTTCTCACTCATCATTATGTGTATGTATGTGCTTAATCACGCGCGCGCCAGCACCTCTTCCTTCAGCTTGCCATATGGTTCACAGTTTTGCATCATTTGATATGCAGCGCTTTAAGAAAGTGTTCGCTCCTTGTTGGGGCTTTTTTACACATTTGGTGTTGCTGCAGCCTGATTTCAGACAGAGTTGTTAACTGAGTGCTCAAAATAACCTCTAATTATGAAGTGGCTTCAAGTTTGACTATTTTTTTAAAAAGTCAAGGAGGGTTAGCGCTCTTCTGAAGCACTTTGCATGAGAGTTGCTGCATTAGAATTCAATTAAACACAGTTTTTGCGTTAAGCTGCATTTGCTGCAATAATAAATGTTGCACATTTTTTTGCATGAGTCCAGTTTTCATGATGAGCAGGGCTAACCTAGATGCCGTGCCTCTCTCTGCGTGTCTTGTTTATGAGCGGAGGGAAGCATATGCTGCACCTCACCGGCAGCCGTTCCCACTGCGCTCCTCTCCGCGCTCCGCTCCCGCCTTAAATACTCCTCGCCAATCACCTTGAGAGCACGCGCGGCGCCTTTGATTTATTGTACCAGCCCGGCTGCTTCTCCATCTTCGACCCCGGCTTGTCACCAGGCGGCTATAATTGGGAGATGCTCATGACCCACCTAACACAGCAGCCCAGTCGGAGGGGGAGGCTTCCTTGGGAATTCTCCATCTTTCTCTCTCCTTTTTTTTTTCCTTTCCTTACTTTCTTTCTCTTCCAGGGAAAGTAGGACACCCAGCAGCACCATTAATTGTTTTGCCCTTTATATCTCAAAAACAGCAGAGAACAAGAGAAAGGAAAGGGAGGAGGGTGGATGAAGAAGTAAAAGGACGCAGCCTGACATGTCTTTGCGCTCTCCTTGCTTTCGCAGGAGGCCTCAGCCAGCTTCGCCGAGTGGGAGAGACTGATGAGGGGAATGGGGTCGGGGGCTGTCGACACGGAGGACCCCTTCATTCAGCTCATGGGCCTGATCACACAGATGTACAAGCAGACTGCTATTGCCAAGGTAATGGGGGACCAGGTGGTGCTGGAATTCTTCTGGAGTCTTGCTAACATGTATGTTTGTATCCAAAACCAAACTCCAAAGTTGTCCCTACTGTAGCACTAGCATGCTCCTTTGTTAGCATGAACACACAAACTGTCATTTGTTTTGTCTCAATACCACAAACACCATCCTGCTGCTGCAAATACTCACTAGAACACCAAATGTGCAGAAAGTAGTCCCAGAAAAATACACAGATTCCTTCACTTTGAGGAACTGTGGCCAAAAACTACATTACCCAGCTGTTTAAGGTAAATGTATTAAAACTGTTGGATATCAAACTACACATTTTCAATTTAGTATTTAATATCGCACTCAAAATCTTTATTACTAATGTTACAGCCAACTTTGAAACGCAGCTGCCTCCACTGCTGTCAGTCTTATCCTTCAAACAAGTAGGAGAAGTGTTAGCTTAGCTTTTGGCTAGCTATTTCAATTGAATTAGAGAACAACTAACAGGACTATGGAGAAGCTATAAGACAGATTTAGCTACAGAGATATTCAACATTTTGGTAAATGCACTTCATTAAGACTCTCATGTCTGTTAACAAAGTGAAAAGCTACAGCCGCTGTAACTTGCTAAATGCTGCAAAGTGCTCTGCTCATGGTGGATTAAGATGAGATCAGACTGAGTCTTATCCTTTCTCTCTGCATCTTCCTTTAACCCCAACACATTAGAGGCAGATGGCTGTTTAACCTGAGTCCTGCTGGAGGTTTCTGCCTGTAAAAGGAAGTTTGACAAAACTTCAGACAAAGACCTGAAAATAAAAAGTAAAAAAGACTAACAGGAAGTGATTATTTGTCCTTATAGAAAGCAGAAAGTTTGTGAACTAACAATTTAAGTCTTTATCTTTCATATTTGAGTTAAAAATGTCCTGAAAACACACCACAGAACATCTGTGCTGAAACCTCCAGTGGTGTTAAACAGATAACAGTTTGATAATTTAACCAAAACATCGTCCTGATTGGTTTAATGTGATTTAAATAGACCAAAGGATGGAAGTTGCAATCATTTCTGTGTTTCAGGAAAGGCTGAATTGACGATACAGCATCATTTTCAGAGCGCTTGGCCGACCACTCAGCGAGATCTCATGGGAAAGCATTGCCATGGTAACACAGCCTAATGGTGGCCAGTGAAAGCACTTAGACAAAGTAGGGAGTTATAACGGAGGTATTATTTAGTTGCGTCCAGCCTGGCATGATTACACCTTATCTCAAAGTTACACACCGCACTGAAATAGCATCTCTGTGATGTTGTTGCTATGGAGACTCAGCGGGCTCTCGGTTTGAAGTGACGTTCCTTTTTAATGAGAGAGAAATAAGCGATATGGTGAAGGTGGCTGAGCGCGTGTAGTGTGAGGAGGGGTTGGGGTCAGAACAACTGTCGGCGGGGGATCCAAGAATCCACATTTCCTGTTCTGCAGAGGAAACATTTGTGGGACTGTTGCAGGTTTTTTTAATCAGCCGTGTTAATCTTGATGTTGCAGAAGAAGAAGAAGGCAGTCGATCTTTCCTACTTGTGCTTGAGAGAACATTCCCACAAACAAAACAAATAATGCATCCCCTTCTCCAATCATCTGCCATGTTCGAGGGCTGAATTCCTCTCAATTAGCCCGACGCCCTCAGCCATGAGGAGCGCAGCCCCGAGGTTAACGAAGACCGGAGATAACCACCCAATGCAATCATCGACATGCTCCTCATTCAGTCTGCCTCTGAGCTCAGATCTTTTTTTTTTTTTTGCGCTTGGTGTTGTTTGCTGATTGGATTTGTGCTCAGTTTAGCCTAACACCGGACCTCCTTTCATTACCCACTCCCCCACCGTAAAGCCGATACTGACGCCCCGGTCTCATTTCCTCTCCTGTTGGTTTCCAACTCAGACACACTTTCTCTACTTCAACAAAAAAAAAAAAGGAGAGTTCTTTCTTGTTTTTGGATCACGGGGAGGGGTGAGAATAGTGTGATAGATTCACACATCTATGTCACTCTGACGAGCATCGCAGCCCCTGCCTGCCTGCCTGCTTGCCTGCCTGCCTGCCTGCCAGTCGGCCAGGCGACGGAGCTGCCAAACGCCTTTGGGGTATTTTTATTGCTTTACCCGCCAAGCATCTGCTCCCAATTACCCAGAGAGGACAGCTCTGATGCTGGACTTTAAAGCGAGCTAACGGGCCGCTTCAGACAGCCGAGAAGTTTGTGCACTAATTAAACTCAGCGGAAGGAAGCCGGCGAAGCCAAGCCGTCAGTAATGAGGACCCCCCAGATCAAGAACGGGGTCGGCAGGCCTGGTGGAGAGATTCATTATCAGGCGCATCGGCTAATTATCAGCGAGGCAAAGCAGAGGTTCTCCCGCCAGAGCAGGTGTGATGGCTGCAGAGGTTGTCATGTTGTGAGATTATAAGGTGGAGATTCACACCAACGGAGGAAGGGAGGAAGTGGGGAAGTAGGGAAAGGCCTGTCTCCAAAAACTGTCCAGTAAGGGCTCTGTTTGACTCAAATCAAACCTCAGTATTTCTCACTAGTTGCTGCTATTCCTGCCTGCTTTTTGGCCCCGCGGGCTCGACTCTGAAACGAGCCGAGCGCCGGATGCTCAATGACACGCTCATACAGCACACATCCACTCCGGGAACACTGAGAGAGGTAGCAGGAAACGGCCACAGCACTTTACAGTGTGATCACCGGGCACCAGTAGCGCACGGTGGAATGATAGATACGGATGCCTGCAGGCTACAGTTAACTCACTCACACCTTCACTGCTTTCTTTTTCTAGCTTGTTAGCTTCACACACCACCAATCAGGGCCAGGTTCTTCAGCAGGGACAAGTGGGATGATGTTGAGTTTGGCATCTGATGTTTTTAATGCATTGTTACCATTTGATGAACAGGCGATAAAATGCTCGACCTAAATAAAACAAGGGTTACCTCAGAAGGAAACAAGCAAATTAAAAAAGCTAGAGATGAGCTTCTACTTACTTCTGACACAACTAAAGGTAGCTAGCATAAAATTCCCCCCTAAGGAATATATATAACAAACCTAAATGTTCGTTTAAATGGAATTTGACGAACGCTAGTCATCCTATCTAAGTGCATTGAAGATTTTTCCGCTTGTTTGTGGAACCAAACGTGGATTTTTGTTGCTCCAAAATCCAAACACACCAATCATATCTCCAAGTTGTGAGTTATTGATTAGCTCTCACTATCTGCGGCCTGACAAATGCACCCCAGTCGCTCCGTGTGCTCTCCCCTTTAAAGTCTGGATCCCAGGCATTCAATAGAGAATCGATCACACAGAAAGGATGCCGCGGTGATTAATTGACTTCTTCACTGATCTATCCGATTCCTCTGTGTGTGGTCGAGCGGTGAAGTGATGGATTCAGTAGCTCCCTTTCATCTGTGTCTATTTCTGTATCTGTGTGTGTGTGTGTGTGTGTGTGTGTGTGTGGCCAGGCAGGAGCAGTGAAGGACTACATTAAGATGATGCTGGAGGCAGAGCAGCTGAAGTTCCTGGTGTTCGCCCACCATCTCACCATGCTGCAGGCTTGCACCGAGGCCGCCATCGAGGCCAAGGTAACTTCAGGCAACGGGAGCCTCTGAGATGTGTTAAATTTTATATAAACGACACACTTGTAAGCAACCGTACAAGAAAGAAAAAAGAAAGGAGATGTGGTGTGACGTCTCTGGGAATAATTTATAATATACAACAGAGTCCTGGCTTGAATCTAAGCTTTAAAGTGAGGTGATGATAGGAAGTATAGACAGGTATGTTGCCACAATGTTAGCTCAGCTGGTTTCTCTTATATCTTAAGAACCACATGGCCTATAAAAAATTGAAGTTGAAGTCATGCAAGACTCTGCTTCTGTTCTCTTTGTTTGTCCAACATGGATCCACCAGGGACACTGAGTTCCAGAAAACCTTGAAAAGACACAAACCTCCCTTACCTCAGACTGTACCAGTCTCTATAATAATAACTATTGATAGGATTTGATGTTATTTTAAATGTCCTTTTAATGTAGTAGGAACACAATTAGCCTTTTTCTGCTGTTGAAGTTAACAAAGGATGTACATTTATTGATTTTTGAATGAAGAAGGGAAGAATTTCAGGGAAAACAAAGAATCATTATTTAACCTAGTTGTTTTTCTCAAATCTAAGCCCCCTTTAGGCTACAGAGCACAACCTAAGCATTCAAATCTGTTTATTGATTATTCTGACTTGTATTGTAGTAACCTATATATTTAGCTAATTTTGCAAGCTACTTAACTAGCTAAAAAGCTATACCCACCATTTGTATTAGTATCTCCTTCCTTATATTTCTCAATTTTCAGGATTTTTAGAAGGATTTTATTGTAGATGTTAAATTAAGAAAAGGTGAGTGAACAAATTGCAATAATAAGTCAACGATTGCGTCACCTGATCATTGTATTAAAGTCTAAATCACAATGTCAGAGCTTTTGACAGCTTCCTCCAAGGCGCAGTTTAAGTATTGAATCTTGTTTTATTCTTGAACTATCAATCACTGTGAAACAAGAAGGAGGACTTTTTTAATATGCTTTGATGTTTCATTTTAGCACCAAAGATCCTACTGTTTTTTCTTCTTGCTGCAGGGACCTGAATTGCCCATTACTACTAACCTGGAAGCAAAAATTGTACTGAATGTATTCATATTTCACTCCTCCTTCCAGGGTAAGGAGAGGTAATTGGCCCCAAACTTAAGTTTTATTCCTTCACACATAGTCCCAGGATGTTTATAAGTCACATCCCTGTTATACCTGGGAGCAGCTGAGCTTCTACCTCTCAGGATTGTGCTATTCAACATTTAGATTATAGACAAATTGTTTGTATAGTGAAACATTGTTGGTAGGTTCAATGATTCATTATCTAAGAGTCTCATTTTTTTCTATTTCTAAGAAAAGTCTACAAAGTAAACTTTTCTTCCTCAACAAATGTCTCGAGGCGTGTTTCACAAGTCATCACAAGCAACCGCTATCTCATAGCTCGGTGCTGGCAACCTGTGAAAGAGTTCAAGTGCGTGTTTTGTGTGTGTGGCAAGGGTCGCAGAGGTGTCGGCTGAATGTAAAGCAGCGGTGCGACGTGTGATAACACATTGCTCGGTATGACGCTCGGCGGCGCGTTCGCACCCACCAATTAACAGAGATGGGCTAAAAATAAGGAACGACAAGCGGTGTGCTGTGATTAAATGCTCAGCGGAGACGAGAGAATAAGATCCAATCACATGACGTAATCACACTTTTCCATTTCTCACCATGAAGCATTTGTGTAGGAAAGTTTTGAATGTTTTAAACTTAACTGAACTAAATGTCTCTTTTTAATGCAGTGATATCAACCACAAAGTCATGCCTGCATTTAATGCAATGACTTCTACTACAGAGTCATGTCTGCATTTAATGCAGTGATCTCCACCACAGACTTCAACAAACTTTTGAATGTTTTAAACTTAAATTTGACTCCAGCTTGATTTTTAATGTTGTCAGAAGATAAAATTAAATCCTTGGGAGCACTTTTTTCTCCACAAGCACATTTTTTGACCTTTTCTTTCCATAAAAAGTCAAACAGACCTCTGTGGTCTTTCTCAGCAAGGCTCTGCTTCATATTCATGTAGTTACAGTTACATTCACATGTGGGAGCTTCACAGTATGCGTACACTCTCCTACTGTTGGCTGTGGAGCCGCTCCACAGGACCAATGGACCCAAATCAAAAGAGTTTAGTCGCTACAGTGCATTAGCAGCTCAGTGAATGTCAAGTTCAAGTTCAGGTTTAATGAACCTGCTGCTGCTGCCGTCTTTGTTTGTCGTTCTAAAACGCTCCGCACACTGTTTTATCACTACTTCTCTCAGTGTCTGTCAAAGAAGCTGTTTTATCCGCTCTAATTCATCGCAGCGCCTCTGCTCAGGTGTTCATTCACACACGTGTCATTGAAACATCCACAGTGTAGAATTCAGGTTAATGAAATGCTCCCTTCCTTTAATGTACCAGCACACACCTCGAACGGCTTTTTAGAGGCGGACAATGATGTCCCCTTTCAAATTGTGTGAACTCGCTCGTCAATTCAGTGGAATTCGCAAACAACCACACTTACATTATGTTCTCCAGTTATTTGCAGGTACGCCTCGAATGAGAGCCACACTACGCTTCTGAGCTTATACACCTGTGATGAATAACTTAACACATCTCTGTGAGGCATAAAATACTTGGTTATTCTGGCTTTAAAAGCTGTGTGATGTAGGATTTTAAAGGAAGGCTATGTAGCTTTTAGCAGCAAAATACAGCTTTCCTTTTCATGTGAGAAAGGCCACCGCCCTGTTTAACCATCTTTAAATGTATATTGTGCAACTTGTTTATTGACTGCATGACTATTCTCTAACTGCTGTGCCATTTGCCGAGCTGTAAGGCAAACCTATTCAAGATTTAGCTTAAAATGGGACTGGTAGTCTGGCTCCAAAAGCCAAGGGATCCCTATTAGAGTTTGATTAAACATGCATACAGCCTGGTCCACAAAAAGGGGTTCTGTCTCTTGATTTTGAGCCCATGTGGCGACTTCTACTACAGAGTTTTCTCCTGAATCCATAAATAAGTAAAAACATCTTATATCCTAGTGTCCTCATAGAAGTATATACACCCTTCCATTGCTTAGGGATGTGAAATAAATCTTATAAAAAATAGTGTCTGAACATATTTTGGAGTGATGGTACAAGGAGGGGTGTGACCAGACTTTTGGGACTGGGGTGACCAAACTGGGACATTTATCTACCCTGACTGTCTTGACTAATTTTGCCTGCGTTGACTGTGTTCTTTTAGGCTGGTTATATCCGTATCGATGGCAGCGTCCCAGCCTCAGAACGAATCCAGTTGGTGCATAAGTTCCAGGGTGACCCGGAGACACGGGTGGCTATCCTCAGCATCCAGGCAGCCGGTCAGGTAACCATTGTTACCACTGTTTTTGCTTTACTCCACCCATTAGAATTTAGTCTTGTAGAATTACCTTAAACAACACTTTCTACATAAAGACACTTGAAATAAATATCAAACAAGGATGGCTGCTGTTGTCAGTAGTGAGTCAGGATTCAGGTTTTTGCTGAGGGGAAAATAGACGTTGAAAATGTGTTTTTCCTCTCAGTGAAAAAAAGTTAATGAACTTGTTGACACAGACTGTTCTGAGCGAGTGAATCTGTACAGAAATGTTATTCGTTCCAATTAAACTAAGTGGGTGCTTGAAGCTCTCGTGTTGCAATTAACTGCTAATATTCTGTTATTAAAAGAGATTCACTGAGTGAAATTTCATTACATGTGGACTGAAGTAGGCTTTTATATGGGCACGTGTATATATATATATATGTGTGTGTGTGTGTGTGTGTCCTCGCCAGGGTTTGACCTTAACCGCTGCCAGCCACGTGGTGTTCGCTGAGCTCTACTGGAACCCCGGCCACATTAAGCAGGCTGAAGATCGAGCCCACCGCATTGGACAGACGTCCTCGGTCAATGTGCACTACCTAATCGCCAACGGCACCTTTGACACCGTCATGTGGTCCATGCTGAACAGGAAGGTACAGCGGGGGTCATTATGGAAGCTTAAGGGGGGGAAATTCAGAGCGAGCTTTGCTGAATCATGTTTCAGTATAGTTAACCTACATTTGTGGATGCAGTGACAAACTGTTGTGTGATTTTGAGCCCATGTGGTGACTTCCACTACAGAGTCATGTCTGTTTTTAATGCAGTGGCATCCACTACAGAGTCCCTTTTAATAAAACAATCCTTGGTATGTTTTCAATGCAGCATTTTAAATTAAATATAGACTTTAATTGATTTTCAAACCATCAAAATGTCTTCATGTCAAGCAGCTAAACCATGGAGTATAAAGCAACAAAGCTCAAAGCACATCATATACAACAACTGTGTTGCTGTTTGGATGCATGAATAAACTCAGATTAGCATTGAGAACAGGCTTTGGGGATTTACATTGATATTCACAGATGTCAAGATATGTAATTAAATCTGAAGTATTCCAGATATGTTTTTCGTCTGCCTGTGATGCTGCTTAATACAGAAAACATGATCCATGAGAAAATATCTGTCGAGCACACCAACATGAATTTTAATGATCAAATCAAACAGAAACATGTTGGGAAAATCTTAAACTCATGTTTCTGAGTGAACGTGCCGTCTCTTTCAGGAAACAGTGACAGGGAGCACGCTGAACGGCAGGAAGGAGTATCTGAGAGCGGACGAGGGCGACAAAGACAAGTGGGATTTCCTTAACTTTGCTGATGCGTGGACGCCGAGTGAGAGGGTGATGTCGCTGGAGGGAAACTCGGGGGAGGACAAGGGGGACGTTTTCTTTACTCACGTGAGTCAGACAACAACAGCTTTAGGAGGAAATGTCTTCTTTAAACACACTTTGATTTGTCCTTAGTTAAAGCTCTAGTAGGGACAAATTCTTCAGGAGTGAATCAGGGTTTCATGACTACTAATTTGTACTAGTCGCCAAAGAAAGAAAAGAAAAGTTCCACCAGGTCCGTGGTTAGGCCAAATCTGACATTAAGTATCACAAACATAAAAGCATAAAAAGTTCAACTTTAAGATAAATAACATATAATCTCTATAATCCTCTCTTTCTATTCATAACCATCACTTTGAGGCAAACATCACTGTGTAATTGTGTTCAATATCTAAAGAAGTTTCACTCTCAGAAGGCAGAAAGTTTCATTTCTTTGGTTTGTTTTTGAAGAACACTGTCACTCATAACAAAGTGTCCCCTCGCTTTGTTGATGTTCTTAAAGTGGAGTTTAAGAAAGTCCTTCAAAGTAAAAGACGCCAGATGGTGAAAGACCAAACATACTTATTAATATTACATTTTTAAAACCAGATTTATGTTGAGGTTTGGTTTTTTTTATGAGCTTTTTTTGAACACTTTTTAATGAATGGAGTTGCATCCAGTAAACGAGACAGAACATAAGAGCTCATTAGATTGAAGAAATAATGAATGTGTGTGATGTTTGTGAGATAAAATAATGTGTGAGTTCTTGCTTTTTCAACTACATGATTAGGCGCATTTTCTAAAACACTTATGTAACACTCAAATGAGGCATGAATGTAAGAAACACATTTAATCTGAGTGTTTAAACTAATGCTAAAGTTTCCAGATGGTTATTTCATACAGACAAGTTTGAACAAGTGTATGTATGTTTCATGAAATGTTATTCTTGTTCCATCAATAAGCATCAGTGACAAGACTGACCGTTTCTAACCAATGTTACTTGGTAAGTGTCAGATGAGACAATTTACAACACAGTGAAGATTTTTTTTTGTCTTTTTAACATTTTTCAATACAACTTTTTTTCCAAAAACATTACCTAGGCATGTTCAGAGCATCAAAGAGATGAGAGGTACTGCTTTGTCCACAGGGGGCGCCAAAATCAACACAAACCTAAAGTTACTTATAGGAGCTTTAATAATAAAAACACAGTTTGCATGATTCCCATGAAATGAATTATGCAAAAATGTTAAATCCTCTGAAACTTGATTGATAATGTTGTAACTTTGCAGATGTATTGAATTTTACTGTGTATGTAACAAATGTAAACCGTGTGAACTAACTTCAGCTTGCGTCTTTTCTTCTTAAGTTTGAAAAGGATAAGCAGCACGACATTCGCGCCTTCTTCTCCCCGAGCGGCGGCAAAGACAAGAAGAGAAAGAGACCAGAGGAAGAAGAAACATCTCCCTCCGTGTCCTCAGAGACGACAGGCGGTGGAACAAAATCTGAGAAAAGAAAGGAGAGTAAAGAAAAGCAGCTTTCCCAAACTCAAGAAACACTGGAAGTGGACTTCTCTCCTCAGGGGAAGAGAATACGGACGCCAAAGCCCAGCCCGAGGTCGCGATTTGGGGGAAAGAGGAGGTCGATGACTGGGGTGGATGAATCCAGCATCCAGAAGAAGCTGTATGAGCCTGACCTCCCTAAAGCGTGGAGCTGTGGGGCCTGCACTTACTCCAACAGCAGCCTGTTGCCTTACTGTGAGATGTGCGAGTTCCCGCGCTCCTCCTCCTCTTCTTCCACGTCTTCCTCTTCTTCTGCCGCTGTCACGTCAGGTAGGATTAAGACACAAGCAATAACAAATCATCAGCGTCTGTCTGCGGGGTTACACTATTTTTCAAACTTTTTATTTCACTGAAAACAAACTAGACGCCTTTAAGAAGAAGACAATAAATCCATCATCTGTTGCTGGAAATGAAGCACCTGAAGCAGAATCCATTCATTGCTTTATTTTCCTCCCCGTCAATATCAATCGGAGCAGTCTGTTGACATAATACTTTTGAACAGCATTACAGATTTCACCAGATGGAGATGCGTGATAGCGAAAGATGGAGGCAGGCTTGCCGGTGTCGGAAATAGCTCGGAGAATATTGTCTGTCTCACTCCCCTCCCCACCTCTCTCTCTCTCCCTCTCTCTCTCTCATTCCTCTCTCTCCAGATGACAAGGACACAGTATAATTCTCACCTGTCAAGCTAAGAGAGAGAGAAAGAGAGAGAGGGAGAACAGGCGCCTACTGTTGCTGCAAACGTCTCGCACAAAGTTGGGGGGAAAAAGTTGAGCTGGCTCCGGCTGATATCTCTGACAGCCTATGATTGTATCTCACCAAAAAGAGAGTGGAGGGAAGTCGTTATGACCTGGCAGGCTGCAGGTCCGTGATCTTTAAATGTCTGAGATGCAGCAGATTGGCTCAGAAATGACTTCAGAAAAATATCCCCAAATTTGATGCTGTAACAGCAGCAGTCGTATTTCGCCAGGGTTAGTTTGAGAGTTTTTTTTTTCTTCTTCTGCTGAGCTGATTGAAAGTTAGACAAAAATATATGTCTACACGCTTTAATCACTCCCAGCCTCCCACTGTACGTCAGAAGAAGACTCCAAACAGGTGGCAAAGATGAGTCACTGAACACAAAGCAATATAATGAAAGAAAATAAGAATACAATGTTTTTTTGTTTGCCCTATAAATAAACACCACTTATTAATTTACTGTAAATTAAAAAGAATCCTTAATCTCTGCAACTGCGGCTGCAAACAGCAAAAAAAGTCAAATTTCCACCTGTCAGACATTAATTAAAAATAAAGTTCTCTGTAAAATAAACACTTGCACATACATTTTGATGATGAGAAGTAGCTATAATGAAAGAAAGCATGTTGAAGAAAAAATATTCAGGTGTGTTTTTACATTTTCTAATGTTACCCATGTTCCATCTGCTTTAATGGAGAAACAACATTAAAGTTTACTAAAGTGCTGTACAGTGAAAACCAGAATGATGTTGTTCAACATCATTCTTTTAATTAACTTACATTTCTAACCGCTCAAAGTCACAACAAGTCCCCTAAGCTAAAAGAAATCTGGTCAAGGAACAAAATCCGCTGTAATTAGCAGCTGCACTATAAGTGTACTGAAGGCATCACAATGCAGAGATGCCAAGATGACTCATGTCAAATGACCTCTGGCTCTCACGCTGTCAGCTTGGCAAGCTTGAGGGAAACACTGAAGACCACTTTTCTTGTTGTCTGACTAATTGCAGGCTTCTGTAAATCAAACTTGTGGAGGAAGAAGTGTGATGAGAAAAGAAATGAGCATTTCTATTCACCGAAAAAAGAAGTGCTTGAAATAGAAGAGAATGTTGCTTTACGAAAGTAATTAAATAGTCATTTATGAAGTCTTATTTATCTGCTTTTTATAACTTGACCTAATGTGAGCTGTACTTTTGAAATGAGCGTCTGAATTGAATAACTCAAATATTTTCATGTTATATAAAGAAATTTGACCAAGGCCAGCCATCACTCACAACTACAGTGCCAGGGAGATGAAAGATGGAGAGACATGAGTCCAAAAATACTGTTCTTCATAGAAATATAGAACAGAGGTTGTACAAAATGTTGCATAGGACAAGGCCATTACCCAAAACCAAAGTCATATCATGACATGTCTTATACCCTGGTATCTGCATCAAGATACATGTTGTGTTGAGGTATCCTGGCGTCTTTATCGGGGTATGTATCGTAAACCTAGCGTCAGTATTGTGATGCATGTTGCACTGTGGCATCTGTAACCTGATATCCTATCCTGGCATCTGTATCATGATACCTGTTGCATTGTTGCATCTGTATCGTGATATGTATCTTATTCTAGTATCTGTATCAGAATACTGATATCCCAGCATCTGTATCCTGATACGTATTGTATTGTGGCATATATATATCATGATACGTTTTGCATTGTGAGGCTGTAAGAAATGCCCAACCCCATTTATTAGCATATTAATTACCATTTATAACCTAGTACGATAAATAGATAGATGATGGACCGTCCAGTTAGCCAGTCAGACAAACAGAGAAAATAACTAGCATAGCATTGATCTCAATTTTTCTACTGTTCTGTAAACTTCTCTGCATTGAAGGCTTTTACTTCTCCAGAAATGACGATCGGCAATCATTGCCGAAATATCTTAATACCTTTTAAGGACATAGAGAGATGCATTGCAAAGTTAAAAATGTGTGTCCAAATTCACTTCTCACTTCTCTGCATTTATCAGTCGAGTCTCCTCTTGCCAGTGAAGGGTTTATATTTAGTGCAAGAACAGAGTACATACTGGCTCTGCTGAAGGTTTGTTTGCAGCTCAGTCCATTGGAAGCGTTGAGGGTGCTCTTAAAACACACACAGTACCTCAGCTTTTGGAGCAGCAGAAAAAAAAAACACACCCACACACTCACCCACACACACGTTTTTCGACAAAATTCACCCCCCATTTCATGCTGCAGCAGATGCTTGATAACTATTCAGCAATCACACTCTCTTCTTTGTCACAAGCGCCACTCTGCATTCACAGCAGCAGGCTGTGTCAGCTCGTGAGATGGGGAATTTAACAACCTGCTAAATTTGTAAATGACAGACTGCGCTGGAAAATAACAACCATATTTAAGAGGCGATATCTCTCAACTTGGCACCGCAGTCCTCAGCTTTTTTGGAAATCTAAGAAAAATAATCAGGTGGGACCTCAAAGTGTGACACGTGAGATGCTATCCCTTCAAGAGCAAAACAGTTCTCACAATAACCACAAAAAGATGTGACTGTATCGCAATCTTTGTCCTTAGGAGTTACAGAGTGTTGCAGGGGGAATCTCAAAATACCACCAGATTGAAGACATCAAATGAAAAGTAGAGGAATAGCAGAAGTTTCATAAGCATTTGGCTCACTGTCTGTGGATTTGAGCAGCATGGCAAAATACAGCAAGACAGCAGCTGTAGAGGAAGAACAGTCATCACACAGAAGGATATTAGTCTGTTGTACCATGAGGTGTTTGTACCAGAACACTCAGGAACGAAATGAACAAAATGTTGAAGAAAGATTTCTGTCATTTGAAAGAGATTTTCGCTTGATGGAATCTTGAGGTGAAGTGCAAAAATGACAGATTAAAAGCTGGCTACCAAATATCAAGTCAGCACCTTGCTAAACTGCCCTATCTACTGTTGCTATGTTGTAAAGCTTTCAATCTTTGAATAACACATGCAGTTTGCAGCTACAATGGCGGCGACATCAAATTCTTCCACTTTCTTAGTAACAGCAGACCATAACCCAATGTGACATTGATTGCTTGCAGTATTTATTAGCTGTAACTACCTAGCATGAGATACTTAGCACTTATTCAGTAAGTGAAAATTATTCACGCAAAGACCACAGCTTAAGCCAAATGACTTGACAAAAATGACTTGGGCTTACTCAGCGCTCTCTTAGGTAAAGGTCATCCATTTTTACAGATTATGCTAAAAATGTTAAATCTAGAGACGCGGCACTGGATAATGGTGCTGAAAGTGTCGTAGCTAGTGTCCATGTGGCATAGACGGCTAACTTTTTTTAGGTAGCCAAGCAGTAACCTACAGTGTTGAAAAAGGTAGCCAATGTGAAAGTTATGATTTGGACTATCTGGAAACATAGGGAGTTTCTTTATCTTTTTCTCATTTGTTTAATTGTTCTGAAGTGCGCTGAAGTGGCCATCATCTCGTATAAAATTATTCCAACAACAGCAGCTTTCATTAATTTGACAAACATTAAATCACAGCTGCATCAAGAGCTTCTGAGCTGTTTTTAATCAAACTGTCATGGATTATAACCTCTAGAAGACAGGGTCTGGCATCTCGTGTGGATTAGTCTGCACAGTTTCCTCAAGTTGATTTAGCACCAGTAAACAACCACACAGCTTCTGTTCAGCCGTTTTGGGCTGGAAGCTGTGGTGTTGAGTTCCCGTGTTGGCAGCTCTTTGAAGGCCGGGAGCGTGGGCACGGTTCACTTCTTCTGCTTTTTCAGTGGTAGACCAGCAATTTGTCTCTCAGCACCTACTGTGAAAGATGTATACAGGAAGAGGGCAATTTGTTTATCTCCTGGCTCTCCACACCTCTATTCTTGTCCTTGGTTTTTATCTCTATATATTTTCCCCTGGATTTTTCAGCGTTAAGTCTGGTTGAGTCTTCAGCGGTTAGAAATCAGACAGCATTAGAGCACCCAAGGCTTTCCTTTCCTTTCACTTTTCTGTCACAGGCTGCAGCTGTTGTGCTCCCTGCAGACTGCAATAAAAGCTTTCCTGTTTAATTCAACTACTGGAGTGTGTTACTTTTCATGTGAATCCTCAAAAGCTTATGCAAAGGAGTACATGCTTTTTGAATATCTTTGGATGTCAGGATTCCAAACTCAATTTTAGAATCTGATCAAGCCACTACAACTATAATGGGGCCCTGATTGGGGGGGGAAACAAGAGGCTAGACTGGTAAAGTCAAGGCACGGCCCTGTTGGATTTCCCCGTTAACATCTTCCTCGGTGGGGACAGCTTAACACAAATTGAGCCGTCTCTTCGCGGTCTCGCTCGGCTTGTTAGCGAAAGGGGGGCAGCGGTTGGGCAAGGAGCCCCGGAGACTCAGATGACATTTAAGGAAGCCGTATAGAGGCTGGCCTTTTGAAGAAACAAGCCACAGAGAGGCGGGATCACTAATTAGCCCTCTGCGTCCCTGAGTCTCACAACTTACTGTCTTGTTAGATTTCACACCTCAAGTTCAACAAATAATGTGAAAGAATGGGATTTAAA
Organism: Notolabrus celidotus; assembly: GCF_009762535.1. Classification (NCBI taxonomy): domain Eukaryota; kingdom Metazoa; phylum Chordata; class Actinopteri; order Labriformes; family Labridae; genus Notolabrus; species Notolabrus celidotus. The sequence goes on along the minus strand of NC_048295.1, from coordinate 6,550,686 downwards.
TTTAACTCTGAAAACAGGAAAAGGAACACTTTTTTTGAAGAAGTTCTAGTCAGACTGGAAGTGGCATTTATCTGTCTGTTAGCTTAACCTTGATAACAAACACCGGCGCTGTCAAACCCGCTGTTTATGAGCAGCAGCGCCTCAGAACCCTAACTTACGACTAACCGTTTCAAATCATGTGGAATGGCAGCCCCTAATCCTTGCATCCATTAACATTTTGGGGGCTTAGATTCCTTCTTGACCTTCACAAAATTACAACATTTTGATATGAGAAGAAAAAATCACATGAATGGTTTAAGAGTGAATCTGCAGAGCAAGCTACAAGGTGCAGCAAAACTGATCCACCATTATCAGCTCTTGAAATATCGCTCATTGCACCCGGCGGCAGCCCGCCACAGATGCAGCAATTGCTAACAATTATTTTGTTTAGGTTTGATTGCTCATGATGCAGGCGGGCAATTACCAAATCAATGTGACATGAAGATTATTTACTCATCCTGCAAATTATATTTAATCTCAGTGGCGTTGAACGAAGGAGGCGGGGGTGTTGCAGGTGTTACATTTGCAGCTTTGTGCTGCAATAACGACCGCGGACTGGTTTCTGAAGAGGGGGTGGAAGCACGAAGGTGGTGGAGACCAAATTAGAAATATTGACTCTAACTAGCTCTCAGCTAACCTATAATCCGAAGATGTGGAGTCGAGGCCGTAGCCTAACTGCTTGGCAAACAGCACCTACTTTCCACTCAAATTAGCCACAGGGGTAACATCCTCTTATTAACAGATCTACAGTCGACATTTAGTACATATATAAGTGGAAGCGAGGCATATTAAGGGTTCTGATTGGTTTTCTGAGACAGCCTCAAGTGGACACTCGAGGAACGGCAGTTTATTGCACTTCTACATTGGCTGCATGTATTAAAAACTTGTGCCGCCATGCTATTGAGTGAAAACCAAAAGACTCATATGTTCTCAGCAAAGGAGCCCTTGTGATTATGTAAACCTTCCTTTAAAGACTTAGTCTGTTGTTAAATTCCACCACATCCCTGCTTACGTCTTCTTATTTTACACAATCACATCCTCTAAGTTTGTCAGTAAAGGACTTATGATAGCTAATAATGGCACTAATGAGCCATATTGAGTTTTGCTTTCATGTCAGGAGTCATTTTATCACACTGTCTCACTCTTCAGATGATGGATATCTCGCCAGGGAATGAAACTCTTCAAAGTCTGATTACACTCTGCAACTCGGCCAATAAACTAATCTTCCTTTCCCTCTCTCTATCTCCCCCTCTCTCTCTCTGCTGGCCTAGAGCCACCCAGGCCTCCACGACCCCCCTCAAACAAGCCGGACCAGGCATGCGTTGTCCTCTCCTGCTCCGACAGCGAGCCAGAGCTCAGCCGGGGAAAAGCCGAGCCTCCGAAGTCGGGTGAAGACAAACAGAGACTGGGAGAAGCAGCGGAGGAGGAGGAGGAGGAGGAGGACAAGCGGCAGCTCAAAGGCAAACAATCAGCGGGAGAGCGAGGCGACAATGGCGCCGGGGCTGGCGGCTGCCTCCCCCCTGACCACACACAGGGTAATCCCACCTGCAATCTTCTTCTTTTCATATCTAGGGAAATTGGCTGGTGCCACATTGTCACCTGCCCATATAATGCTGTTTAATATCATCACTTCAAACCAATAAGGGACTATATCTCATTCCATATGTGCCTGGGCATTATTATTCTTACTATTATTAGCATCTAGTTGGGGATATTGCCTCCTTCTGCAAACAAGAAGCTACAGGAGATATTGAGTAAAGCCTTACTAATCTCCAGAGTGCACCTTGTTGAAACAGGCGACCATCTTTTTTTTTTGGGACCTCCCAAAAAAAAAAAAAAAATTCAAGGTTCAGTTCCTGTCCAGACGGAAACTGATGAGCTTCTGATTGGATTTTCTTTTTTAATAAAGTGGTCTGAGGTCTAATTACATAAAAGGCACAAGTTCCCTTCCGACACCAACTCATCCTTGAAACACAACCTGCTTTCCCTGCTCCCCCCTGTCCTCTCCTGTTATACGTGCACATGTCGGCAACTCTCTGAGGGATGTGAAAAAAACAACTTCCCAATTACACAGTGTGTAATATTGCAAATTAAGACCTCTGTGTTAAAGTACTCGTGTCTCAAAGGGATATGCAAAGCAATAAATTGCGCTAATTACAAAGAACTAATTACACTGTGTGCAATATGAAGAGCTCTATAAAAATTGCTAGGCTAGCAGAGTGAAAAAAAACAGCCTGTGACCTGAGTGTTGCCTCTAAAATCAAGCAGACATTTGAGGGCAGATTTATTGAAGACTGAAACTGAGCTGGCAGCAATTCAGAGCTGGTTTTAAGGCCTTTTTGCAGAGTACTTAACATAGAAAGGAACACAAGCCATTTAGGTTTTAACAGGCAAGCTATCAACCCCTATTACCCTTTAACATCCGAAGATCAGCGTGCAACAACTCTGCAAAATCCATTCCCATCAAAGCCACCCCCACACACTCGTGCTTTGACATCTATTAGTGGCCGGAGATTTTCAAGTGGTTAATTTCTTGTCTCTGTTGCTACCTGTGCCCCCCAACGGTCTACAATTCAATCCCACTCCTGCTCCCCACAGCAGGGCCTTTTTGCACTTTCGAGTCCCCTCCCTCTACTCCTGGGTGAAAAAATTACTCTACTTGCTTTCTCTAAAAAACGCGACCAGGCAGAGTCTAGGGGAGAGATAAAAGCTTTGATGTCGATCAGAAATGGCAGCACTGAGGAGACACTGCTGGATACTAGCTTGGCCCCCCACCTTCTCTTTGGACATGTTCTTTTCCCTGAAGACAACTTATAAATATCCATCTGTCTCACTGTAGTGTCTATGTTCTTGACTTATTCTATCTTCCTATCTATGTATCGAGTATTCCATCAGACAATCTATCTGTTTATTATTTTCTATGAAGCTAGCTGTCTGCTATTCCTCTAACTGTATATTTAGTTACCCATTTGTCTATCTCCATTTGTCTACCAGCTAGCTAGCTAATTGTCTTCTTCTCTCTCTGGTAGTTTTCTATTTTCTTTCTTTAGAGCTCACTAGCTGATTGTCTACCCTTCAATATTTTAGAGTCCTATTAAGAGCCCGATTTGAGATCCCCAAAAAATGTGGGGCCGTGGCCTGATTCAAGGCCTCTCTTAGTAGGACCATTTTACAGCTCAGGACCAAGTAAGTACCACAAGAGTTTCTGTGAGAACTCATGCCTATGTAATCAGGCAGACCTACGGGACAAGGGCGCTCAGAGACTCGAGAGAGGTCTATGGTTGTTAACTTAAGTGTTTTTAAGCATGAAAACTAAAGCAGAAATTATTTATGCAGTTGAGGGAGATGAAGAGAGAGAGATGATAGTGGTGAGACGGATAGCAGCTGGAGTCTGGCATGCCGACATCAAATCAGGCGAGCCTACAGGACAAGGATTTCCAACTTCCAAGCTAGCTGGCTTCCATTCCCCCTCTCTCTCTCTAGGATATCTAGTTCTTCTATCTGACCAGCAAGCTTGCTAGCTGCCATTTTTTTGTCTCTCCCTCTCTGTCTAGGTTTATGACTCATCAGGACTTTCAAAGGCTTAAACAGGGCCGCTTTGTGTAGCTGGGTGTTATTGTCATCTGTCTGTCAGTCTGTCTGTCCATATGTAGCTAAGCCTTTGTTTGTGTCACTGAACTATCTCCGTGTCTGTCTGCCTCCCTGCTTCCTCTTCTGTCTGTCTTCCCTTTCATCTATCCCCTTGGCTTTTAGTCAGTTTGTTAGTTACATGCCTTTGCTGTCCGTCTCTGTCAGCGTGGGTTTAGTATGAAACACAGCAGTTGTCCAATAAAAGTGACCTATGGGGTCAGGAGCGATGCCTAATGATTTTCCTCTACCTGCCCGTGGTTTTAGAAGGCAAACCGCAGAGCTGTCGGACGCCCACACTTCTTGATTGCTCTGAGATTACTTTCCTCACCGCACAGACAGGCAATCACTCCTCCTCTAGCTCCCTTTCTCTCTCTCCCTACTGTCTGCTACTTTATCTATCTGCATGACCGAAACATTTAAGCATTTGAAACACATTCTTTTGGATGCTAGTTCAAATGTTGCAGCAGCATCAGCTGCACCAAATCTCCCTGTACTCACAGTGCACAGTTAGAATTATTTTTTATATCTATATCTTTTGTTTCGATCCAGCAGAAGATGAGATGACTCAGTCCAATTAGGCATTGTTTTCTTTCTCTCGCAGTAAAATAACAGATAAATCCCTTGGGGTGTTTTGAAGGCACTGTTCATACTGTGTAAGTGACAGTCTAATAAGACGGCTTTGTAAGATGAATTGCCCCCATCGTATAAATGGCCCACTTAATGCAGCTGGCGCGTTCCGCCACTGCAAACAGGGTAAGGGGGGAAAAAACTGCTTACAACAAATATAGGGTGCACATTGCAAAGCTGCTAGGTTTCATTACAGAGGGAGAAGGACAGATAGATGGGATTTTGTGAAATGCTAGTGTCCCTAAAAATGTTTTGGTGCAACGTTTGCAGCACAGAAAAATGCCTCTGTCTGGTCATTTTTGTATTCTCAGACACAAAGTGGCCCATTGCTGCTGAAGCTTGGATGTACCAGAGGCAGGGAAATTGCACCTATGAGGGCAGCAAACACAACAAGGAAAGACACAGACATTGTTCAGGATGGGTCAAAGAGAGGACTTGACTTATTGGGGGTGATGTCACCTTGAAATAAAAACGTTTAAGCATCAAATTGCACACATGTCAGAGGAATTAGTGCTGGAATGTAACTACTGTAAACTGTTGAATTGAAGCCAATCTCTTCAATAATGGCCAGTTGTGCAAAAGTGCTGAGTGTCACTGACGGTAGCTTGGTATTGATTTTTCAAAAACAACTTGGCTGAAACTGAAAACAGTGATTGTGTAAGGAAAACAGAGCCACAGGGTGAGTATGTCTTTGTCTTGTAACGATGGAAATTCATTTGGTTTAAATCTAAATTCATCATGACAACATGTGGATAGTAGCTGTTGTAGCAGCTGGAGCCCGGCATGCCGACATCAAACCTACGGGACAAGGGAGCTAAGGAAAAGACATAAACCAAACATTTTTTAAACCCTGGCGCTCAAACGTGTGGTTATGAAAAACCTTAACAAAATATTCCACCCCGCCATGGATACAATCATCGCTTCCCATTCCTGACCCTTTTGACAACCCCGAGGATTGATTGCGACCCACCTTCAAAGCATGATGGGAGTGCTGTCTTTGTTCCGCCGTGTTCATCTGTCACTCAATCTTCTTAGTGTATGAGTACAAAAGCCCAATCTGACCCACAACCAGCGGAGACCTGCTGCAAGGTCATGGCCACACTTGTTAGATGGAAACACTCTTGTCACAGACATCAGCTTGTGTCAGTATTTTCTCCCGTTAACAAGCCCAGGCGAAACACACACATACTCACACACACACACACAAAGGCAAGGCAGACAACTGGCCACGCGAAGTGATTTAAGGCAAGTATTATCAGAGTGTTATAGGTCATTGTCTAAATGAAGCGTGGTCGAGCAGTGGCGGTCTCATTTCCACCGGCTGACCTTTTCTTGCTGGATGCTGGCAGGATGAGCGAGCTACATAGCCGACATTAATGACCCGCTCTATCTCTTCTTTTCCTGTTTCTCTCTTTCTCTTACGGCGACTGTTATTTTATCTCTCTCTCTCTCTTTCTTACACTTACTCTCATTGCTTTCCATCATTGTTTCCCAGCAAATTATTGAGTTAAATTGCAAAAATAAATAAATTAGGCTTTCAAGTCACGGGCCCGCTGTTTAGCTGCGCGGTGTTACCCGACATGAAAAGAATAAAGCAGCCGTATGAGGAGTATTCTTATTTAAGCCAGATGAGATTGATATCACTCCTGTGTTGTGAGTATGGAGCCTGAAAATCTTATTAAGACATGATTATGATGCGTTTGGCTCTGTAGCATGAAATAATAATAAAAACCCAGTGCTACGAGCGGATCCTGACACATTTAACAGCCTTGTCATATTAGCATCTCAAACAACAACATTCAGTTCATCTCAACGGAATCAGGAGCAATTGATGGATTGAACTCGGGTGAACTTGGATATACAAAAGCAAGCTGTCAAACAAAACAGAAATTGCTATCATAGCTTATTAGCCGTGAAGCACGATCCAGTTCCTGTGACTCCTGTCAGAGAAACTCCACTGAAGACTGCAGACAGTTATGTAACATGTTTTTTTGATGGAACAAACATCTCTCTTGAATGCATTCGTATGTTTTTTGCCCTGTTAGCTATGGGGCTAATTAGCCTTTTCAACTTGTAGCAGCCTCACCAACTGCTTGTTTTTTCAACTTTGAGACAATGTGTTTCTCTGAGCCATAAATTCCATGCCTTCGTTTGGATCTGTTTCACTAATCAATGGCTGTATGTAATGATAGACGATGTGCCTCCTCTTCCATCCACTGTACAAAAGTGATGCCAAACTACCACCGCTAACATCTCTCAGGAAACCTTACCACGTTTAATTTTTAGTAACCAGTTCTAACCACACCTCAAAGCTTTCTTCCGGTGAGCTAACATTATACCTGTCCCGCTACCAAGCTAACGTAACTGTCGTTATATGTAAAAGGTCAACTTCTGAGAAATTGGCAACAATTTAGTTTTTGAAAGTCTTCTTCTTTCATTCCTGATGATCCTTTGTTGTTCTTTTAAGACATAAGAGAGCAGCCAGACGTTTAGGACTATGCAGGTTGCTTGTTACTTCTGGTTGCAGCAGCACGAAACACTGACTTATTATTAATATTTACATGGAAATGTCAAATATAATTATTTTAATGTTTTCATTTCAGACTCTACAGCCAGTCTTTAATGGCAATATTTTTAAGTATAAGGTAATTTATTCAACGGTGTACTGTTTGTGAATGCCCCATTTGAATATTGCCTACAAATCTATCCCCTCAATATTGTATTCCGTATAATAAGACTCCAAAGCTGCTGGTGCTTAATGTCTCTGCTAGTCATTGCATCACCAGAGGAGCAAACAGAGGTACCAATAAAGCTGCGAAAGCCAATAACAAGTCAATAATAAAATACTCAGTGAGATATTATCCAGCCTCTCTCTCTCTCTCCCTGCAGACCGGAGTGCTGCGGCGCGTGTGTCTACTGCTGCGGATGCAAATGATGATGATGAGGGCAATGATGGAGAAGAAGCCAGCACCGCCCATCCCATCTACCCGAGCCTGCAGTTCTGTGCCAGCCAGTACACAGACCGAATATATCTGTACTCTAAGGTAATGCTGGATGTGTGAGTGCTTGATTGGGCGTGTTGGATGATTGTTGGAGTCAGCCCATGAGGGAGTGGAGATACTTTACTAATGATTTCTGGTGCCTATCATACAAAGGATTTAAATGGAAGTCCATCTATAACCTTTTGGGGCCGAAAAGTCTAGGAATCTAGTAATAGTTGCACTATATGATATATTTGTGTACAAATACACTTTTCCAGAGTTTAACTACATCATTTGGCAAAATTCAGCCAATCTGACCTTGCAGATTGGATACACTGTCTGCACACAGAGTGTTGTATTTTAAATCAAACGCTTGCCTTCTCTTGTTGTATAAAACATCCCACAATGGTCGATTTCTTGCAAAATGCGTGTCTTCTTGGTCTTGTATTTCAAAAACTTACTCCTCCAGTTTTTCAAAGATACTGTCAAGAAAGTGAAAAAGAAAAGAGGCTCTTTTACTTTCTTAATGAAGTCTGAAGTGTCGGGTATAATATATTACATTTCAGATCTGCAGTTAATAAGAATAACTGAGACTGAAAGGGCATGTTGAGATTTTATAACCACTTGATGTTTTTGTTCTTACCAGCTTGTTCCTGTCACATTCACCTGAACGGTGAGAAAACATAATGAATTCCTTTTTCTCTGAGTGTGAAGTCTAATTGAGATCAAGATGTCTTTATCAAGATAAAGCTGCAAACAACAATACATGTGGAAAAGTAAGAGACCCGCCGTTCTTCCACGTATTTTTAATTAGCAAGCCGAAGGGATGTGAGGAAACGGTTACAGACGGCATTAAGAAAGTCAAAGATGAGGAATGAAACGTCAGCTGAGCTGATGATGATTGAAATAGCTGCAAATGAGTCCAGTTACATGCGTTATGTGAACCACCTGTGATTAACTGAGACGCTACAGTATGTCACATTCGTTTGAGTACAGTATAAAAAGAAACAATTACAGCTTCTTCACTCATATCCTGAATCCTTAATGAATGCCAGCTTCCAGTTTCCTACTATACGAGACCATCAAAACTTCATGTAAGCGTACTCATCCAACTCTCAGATTTAAGATTTGGTGTCTGGACTACAAGATGGGGAGGTGTTGGCCACATTTCACTCTTCTGCTTTGTTCTTCAAGGACCCGGTTTAGAATTTTGGGGTGGCCAATTAGATTACTTGCAACTTGTGCTTGAGCCCCTAATGAGGCTCTTTCCTTTGGGACTATTTTGTCAACTGCACAACTGCCCTGTATTCCTGGTATCAGACCCCACTACAAAAAACCCAAACTACAATTGCTTACGTTGCTTGAACTGCTGAAAATCTAAATCAGTTGTACATCTCCCTGCTCTGTTAAAACAGTTCTAAACAACAGCACTGGCTGCAGAGACAGCACTGCAGGCTGCTATGGGGAGAAGTGTTAGATCAGTCATACATTTGTACATATCCTCTAACAAGCTTTCCTTGAATCAGCTGACCTAGAGTTAGAAACAAATAACCAGTCATGAGACTTCTTGAAAAAACTGCACTGCAACTGGAAGTTTCACATTGATATAATCAAGCCTCCCCGCTGCTTTTGTCATTAAACTTTCTGTTGCCTCCTGCACCCCATAGCAGACTAAGATAAAGCGTAGTTGAACCACGGTCTGACTCTGATTACACTCCTGTGCATTCACGGCACTCCTCTTGAGGGCCACTTGCCAACAGACCTCCGTATTGATCCGATTGTGACACTTAACAGCCTTTTGTTTCATTCATGAGGGATCAGGTTCCTTCCCCGCTAACGCAGATAAGAGACAAGAGGGTTTTACATAGAGAGGTCCAAAGCGCTGAACTGAATCACCAATGGAATATTACCCTGATGGCAATAGACAAGTGTCATGTACGCACGGCTGAGGACGATAAGCCGTGCAGATAAATGTCCCCCGCTGTCGTTTAAATGATAAACTGTAGGAATTTGGCTTGAACGCTGTCACATCGGGATAATCCCAGGCCAGGCGTGGAATTCGCACAAGGGGAGCTGCACGGTGCACAATCAAGGGAAGATTTGTCGCCAGGGTGTGAATGAGAAATATTGAGAGTATTAGGAAATTTTATGTCTATTTACTGCACTTCAAACTGTTGTTTTATTAAAGGACTCACTGTCCTGCTCTCAGACAGATGGCTGGTTAGCTTCATGACAGTGACAGGAGTAGCAGAGGGGCTCAACTTAGAGAGTGGTTTTTGTGCCTTAAACTGAGTGAATCACAAAAAAGGCAGTGCAAAATGTTAATACTCTCAACAAGCATCCGTTAGCTTTAGAGTGCAGAATTAGCATCTGCTGTCAGAGCCGCTGATTTGAAGAAGATGGTGTATTGTTGAAAGAGGAGCTGGTGATGAAAAGTGACCTTTTTTTATGGTAAGACAGCTGACAGTGATGCTTCATCTTTGTGGCTGTTTAATGAACATTTTTCAGAGTTTGATCAATGTTTAAGTGATCTTTGTGATTTCTTATAGAAATTTGTCCTGGACTTGAATGCTGCACTTATTAAGCTGCCTGCACAGTTAAAACAATCATAAGACACAGAGAAGCAGCAGCACACAAGATGGGAAGCAGGGTGGTGCAGGGGAAGTATGTGAAGTTAGAAAGAGGCTTACTTTGAATACACACATATTTGTCCCCCCTGAGAGCATTATTGGGAGAATCAGCACAGGTTACACTCCTTAATGTTGATTTGTATCTCCCAGCCCGTGTGCCAGCTGCCAGCAAGTATTAACCTTTAAACCTGTCCCCTCTGCGCACAAATTCCCATGCCTACTGTAGCTGAAGTTTGGACTGTAGCTTTAACCGGTCAGTCATTTTTAGTCCTGACGTTTGGAACAATCACTGTCTTATGAATGAAGTCAACAATAAGGGTAAGTGGCTTCCCAGGCTTCAAATTGGCAGTAGTTAGCGCTAATGAAGCAGTAATAACTGGGAAAATGTTCTTTATTGTGCATATTTTTTACAGTGATTATGCAGTTACCTCTAAGCTGTGGCAGTATGATTACCCATAATCACAGAGAGGTGCATTCTTCTGGGTATATGCAGCTTTATTTCTTTACTCCTCTATATCCCTCATTATTTTGCTGCTAATGCACATGTACTGTCACAAGAGAAGCATTTAGCTTCAAGTGGTGTACATATATTACAATACAGGGGGAGATCATTAACAAGATCCTTGGTTACAACGAGAATCACCATGGTGAGAAATAAAGTAAGAGTATATATGTGACCAGATTCCAGAATAAGAGTGTAATTAGACTGAAGTTCTAAAAGTTAGTTATTAAAAATCTGATTGCTTGGCTGAAAGCACCTGGAGTTTAATACAAAGTGATCCGCAGTACACAATGAAGCTAATTACACATTAAAGCTATAAAACTAGCCGCTAATTATAGACAGCCTTGGTGCTGCAGTTGCTTTTGTCAAACATGTTCTATATGGATAAAAAACCTTCCCATAGTTTCCGGCTTTGTGTACTACAATGAGGTTTATTTCAAGAGTGACAAGTATTACTATAACCCCATTTCCCCATTACCATATATTAGCATATATTAGCAGTAGCAGCATATGTTCTGTCTGTAAGATTTACATGTTGGGCTCAAGGTTTTGAATTCACAAGTAGAAGTGATGACAGTGTGTTATCTTGCTTTTACACAAATACAATTTTGCATACCAGACGTGCATTCCAAAACAAGACTTAGTTTACATGCTTGCTAGCATTTCTCTCAGGCTGTAGGGGTGCTTTGTGCTGCATGCTAGAGTCCGTGTACTTAGCTCTTGCTCTACTGTAGATTGTACATATGTGGTTTTGGGCAGTGAGAGGGGTGAGATAGGATCCCAGTATGTCAGTGTGTTAGTTCCCCCAGCAGTCTAAGCCTATAGCAGCACAACTAAGAGCTGGTCCAAACATGAGCCAGTCCTAACTACAAGTTTAAATCCTACTCTTAAAAGTAAAGAGGGTTTTTACCTCCTGGATCCTGACTGGTAGATGATTCCAAAGGAGGGGGGCCTGATAACTGACGGCTCTACCTCACATACTACTATTAGAGACTTTGGATATGACGAGCAGGGCTGCGTGATGGAAGTGCAGTGTTCTAAAAGGGTAATGGGGCACTAAGGGCTCTTTATGATACGAAGGTGCCTGACCATTTACTACGGTAAAGGCTAGCTAGCTGGTTACTGAGTCTTCTTCTTCTGTTGCTGCTTCTTCTTCGTTTTCCCTCCGTGTGACAGACCCAATTTTAACAAGTTTGATGCTAATATTTGACATAAGAATGTAGCTGTTAAAATATAGTAGCAGTGCATCCAAAAGCTATGTCTCAACCAACAACAAGTCGTGGTAATAACTGTAACATGAAGGCACACATTGCAGTGTCAAATCAAGAAACGTAATATCCAATATCACCCACAAAATATCCAGTATCTTCACCTGTTTGACTTCATCTTGTTAGCTCACAGAATCATAGCATTATCTTTGATATCAGAGAAAGTAATATAAGCCTTGACGGAAAATCTTCTGTTGCTGCAAATACGAAAACAGAAAGACACCCCCTTTCTCTGACACATAAAGGTAACATCTATTTGATAGCATCAGTGTGGCTTGTTTGCAATCTAACCCCTCCTGTCGAAGTTATATAAGTACAATATTACCCTGACATTTATTCTCGTCAGGCAAGTGAAACAATCGCTCTGCTGCATCGTCATTCACTTGGAAGTAAACTGAGCAAGTAAACGAGCGTGGTTGTATTTGTTTGCTTTGGTTACACCAGTGACTCAGCAGCAAATCCCACGTCTCACCAACTGTTTGGGCAGAAAAAACACGAGGAGCCAGTCAGGAGCCTCGGAAGAAACCATGTAGGGACGGAGTTCTGCCACTATGCACCAGAGCTCCATTTACTGCTTCAGAGAGCTGCTGAGTGTTCAGTAGATCTCTCTCTCTTTCTGTCTTGTGAGAGAAAGTGAGAGTAATTCCACCACTGATATTCTTTATTTCCCTTGATCACATTAAAGAAACCTGCCAACAAATCCAAAACGACTCTTAATAAACTGTGCAGATTAATTTATCAATGGCATAATTGTCTGTTTTAAATTAAAATACTTTAATTACTTGGTGTAACTTGGAATCCCACATTTGCAATTAATCAAAACCCCTATACAAATAAAACACGCTACTATCTTTGTCAATTCCTTTGTCTCATCTTGTTGATAACAATTGTAATTATTTTTTAAAGCACCCTCAAAGAATATTAAGACATGAAATACAATTACTTTTTGTGTTATTGTGCCACGTTGTGTTATCTCTAAGAACACCTTTCTCTTTATTAAACTTCTTTATACCCAAGAAATTCTCCAACAGTATGATCTGTGAATTATGTATTGCTGTGTCTGGAAAGAGATGTAATTCTCAATTCAAGCACTGCAAGGAAATTTTATTCACAGTAATAGTCTGAAGGCAAATTTAAGTGATGCAACACTCTTTATGTATTCTGCTCTACAAATAAGGCTGATAAGACAATCAGTGACAAGGTTGGTAATATAGTTGAACTCTCCATTTACTGTGAAACTGTGACCCATGTGTTATTTCAACAAACTTAATGTCTGTTAATGATTATTTAATCACATGAAAGAAAGCTTCTTTTTTAAGGTCATACCACTCTGTGAGCATGTAAGAAGCCTCTGTTGAACTTTCAATTTACTGTGAAACTGAGACTCATCAGACACAGATTAGTGTTATTTCAACAAATAGTACACCTGTTAATAATGCGTAGGTCCTACTAAAGAAATCGGCTTCTTTTTAGGGTCAGACCACAGAGAGAAGCTGTTAAGGAGTGGTAGTGTTAGATGCAGTATCAGTAACAGCAGTAACCAGTCTATAGCTTAAAGCTGTCTTCTTCCTCTCTGTCTCCTCTTCTGTTAGGACGCTACACCGCTCGAATTGAGCTTTGTCCCTCTGGACATCAAACTAACCAACTGGGACGACCTGCCCGAGGCCTTCAGCCGGCGCCGGGAAAATCGAATGCAGGTCTGCCCTTCCCGCCAGGCTGTGTGTGCGCCTGTGTGTGTGTGTGCATGTCTCTCACAATTGATATTTGTGAATATGTGTGGGTGTGCATGTGGATTTGAGTGTTTACACAAGGGAGACGTACCTACTTAATGAGTCATTACTGCAAGAACGCCTTCAAGGGGAATTCCACTGGAGTTTACTTCTAGCTTGTGAAATCTGCCAATATCTCCTTCTTTTGATTGATTAGAAAGACAAGAAAAAAACGACCATATGGCTTTGCATAATTTTGAAGATGACTTAAACTTATACTCAAGAGTTTAATTGAAAGTTTTTCAGTTAGTTAGCCCATAGGCTGCTTGAAATATCCACTTAATTTCAGCTAAGATCATTTAGCTTGATACGACAGCCAATAGGGCTATCTCCTCAATTCCACTGACCCAGTATGATGAGGCACAAGGCTGTGTGGGGTTATTAAATAGTTGTGTGTGTGTGTGTGTCAATGCCATGTGAAAGTAATGACACTGCTGATTGTGAAGTAGCAGCACGGCAATGGGAGCAAGAAAGATAGTTTGAGTGTGGATGCAGACAGGGCCTGAAGGTGGAGAGGGAGGCAGGAGGGTCGGGAGGGGGTGATTGAGAGAAGAAATAAGAGAGGGGGTGGTTTGGGGGTTTGGGCGCCCAAGGAGACCAGCGAAAAGAGAGAGTGTCGTTTTATGAGGGTCATTAAAGCAGACGGATCATCGCCTCGAACGACCCCGCACGCCAACCAGCTAATATTAAATCCTGCAATCTGCCGTGTGGCAGCGACCGTGCCGCTGACAGACACCCCACCTGTCACCTTGTTTATGTTGGTGTGTAAAGCGAAGGCGTGAGCTGCATACGTCCTCTGACCCATCATTCACGCCCTGTTACACAGCAATTGTCCATCAAAATCGATACTAAACAAGCAGTTAAATGTGCGCTGCTTTGTGGCTTGGAAGCTTCCCAAACATCCCTTCATTTAGAAGAATGTATTTATCGGTTTTTCATGCCAACAGGTGCAGAAATCCCAGTTTCTACCCTGTATTTATGAAATGCCTTTTAAAAATGCACATCCACTGGGGACTGTGTTTTGATTCAAATGAATAAATCAATCAAGCTTTATTTGTAAAGTGCCAAATCACACTTTGCAGTGTTTAACTAGTTACAGCAGCAATGATAAACTTCCTTTAACAGGCAGAAAACTTGCACAGGACCAGACTCATGTAAGATGGCTATCTGCCTCGACCAAGGTTGGAGTTGGAAAGAGGGATACAGGAGATTAGAGGTAATATGAACTCTCACTATCCATCAGTGGTGTCTCAGCAGCTCAATAGAGGGCTGCAGAGTGAACTTTGGAAATCCTCGCTTTATGAGTGATCAACATGATAAACATGTTGTCCAGCTGAACCATGATAAATCAAAACGCTTCCAGTTTCCACCTACACACAATCTGAAACCTATGCATTAACCCATCGGACCTATGGAGATGCTGGAGTCCCCCTCCCACTCTCACAGTCTTCTGTCCTGAGTTTTGACATCTGGTGTGACTCCCAGACTTTAGACTAACCTTTGACAATCTCATGGCACAGTAACCTCAGGACATGTGTAACGCGAGTTAATGTATAATCCAAACTATCATGATGTTATATACATCCTTACTGCAGAACGTTGACCTTCGATCTCTCTCTGAGCTGAAAACTAACCTCCGCTCAATTTCATGTTTCCATGTGGATATCACCCTCTGGTTACCCAAATAGGGAACTACAGCCAAGTTAGTGATTCCATATTTGGAATGTAACATTGGGAGATTTGAAATAACATTTCTGTTCTTGTGTGGTGAAATCAATAGAAAGCCAAATTTACGTTCTCAGTCTGCAAAAATGAGTTGTTTTGCTCACATCATTGTCCAGTGAGTCTCAGCTTTACAGTGAAAAGTAAGTCAAACAGCAGCTTCGTCCTGGCCTCTATGCGCAGCATGAACCTGAAAAAGTAGCTGATTTCTTTCTTGTGACTTAGTTCTTATTAACAGACCTTATGTTTTTTAAAATAACATTCATCTGTGTCTGCTTGGTCTCAGTTTCACAGTAAATTAAAAGGTCAATAGAGGCTTCTCTCTGGCTTACATAGTGATATGAGAAAAGCAGATATTCAGATGAGTGATTTTAAACCCAAATGGTTTCAGATTTTTAACATTTCAGAACAGCATCATCATTATAATGTCATTAACTAGTAATGGTTGAACCTCCATGTGCAGCCCAGAGTAGTGTCCTCCAACCTCCAAAACAACAGCAATGCAAGCCTAGGTGCTTGGGAATGAAAACTCTCCATATAATGCATTATGAGTTTTATCTACAGAAAAACAATCTTTGTGTGAGAGAAGGCATCATCTATAGGAAAAAAAAACACTCCTCCAGTGTAATATACGCAGGTAAATTGCCCATTAGGCCTTGATGCTTGGTGTGCTATCTGTTATTTTGCCAGCGGATTTTCTTTGAATCCTTGACTTGGCTGAAAGCATAGAAAGCTCTCTCTTGGTTTGATAGGTTTTATTCAGCTATCAGGGAAACTGTCTCCTTGCTTGTGTGTGTGCGTGTGTGTGTGTGTGTTTGTGTGTTTGTGCACTCTGGGGGTTTGAATTGTTTGTTTTTAGCCCCAAATTGAAAAGCTAAAAAATGTTTCTGCTCTTAAAGAGGCTCCAATATCCAAACTATCAATTTGTGCAGTAGACGATCGCTCTGACAGTTTCAGTTTTTTCTGCTCGATATTGAATATGAAGTGAGGTGTCGTGTCCCCACCCCGCAGGTCCTGAGGTTCGTTCAGGAGTGGAGCAGCCTGGCAGCCATGAAGCAGAAACAGCTCCGACGCAGCGGCCTCCTCTTCCACAGCCCAACACTCGGCCTGCAG
This sequence comes from Notolabrus celidotus, assembly GCF_009762535.1. NCBI lineage: Eukaryota > Metazoa > Chordata > Actinopteri > Labriformes > Labridae > Notolabrus > Notolabrus celidotus. The sequence goes on along the minus strand of NC_048295.1, from coordinate 6,534,405 downwards.
CAGCTGGCCGCCGCCCAGCGCCCACACTCCAGCACCAAGAGGTCAGATTCTGGCTGGAGAAATGTTCTCAAAGAAACGCTTCTTTGACTTTCAAACGCTAAGCTGTGATTAATTATTCTGGCTGTCATTGACCATTCACTAAACCCATCTCCAGAACATCAGGGTGGGCTTGTCAAGCTTTTCCACATGTGTGAGAGCCAGAGAAAAGTGATGCTCACCAATTAAAGAGACCTGGGGGTGGTGCTTTTATCAAAGCGCTACTTTCATTCCCAGGGGTATAGCACTTTGAGTTGAATTGTTCTCTTCTCTAAAATTAACATCAGCATTGTAACAGTGATAATAATGATGAGACTGATATTAATAGTTGTAGCAGCTGGAAGTCAACAGCAGCAGGCCATCTACTGCAATTTCCGGGGGAACCTACAAGACAAGGGAGCTCAGTGACTCCCAAAAAGATCAATGATTAGTAACTATAGCAGCATAATTAGGAGCTGGTCCAAGCCTGATCCAGCTCTAACTTTAATCTTTATCAAAAAGGAAAGTTTGAAGCCTACTCTTAAAAGTAGAGAGGGTGTCTACCTCCCGGACCCTGACTGGTACATGTTTCCAAAGGAGAGGGGCCTGATAACTGAAGGCTCTACCTCCCATACTACTCTTAGAAACTTTAGAACTGTGTTCCCAGCAACTCTATATGATGGTGCCTGACCATTAAGAGCTTTGTAGCTCAAAAGAAGGGCTTTAGATTATGTTCTGGATTACATGGGTGCTCTTTCTTTCTAGTCATAGTCCTTGCCAGCTGAGACAAAACATATAAATGGCATTTTGGGCCTGCAGTGAATATAATATTGATGATTTATTTAACAGGCTAGAAATCCTTATGTTAAATCGACTAGTGCTTAATTTACAAGTCGCTGATTTTATCATCAAAGTCTTCTTATATTCAGTAAAATTCTTGGTTTCAGTGTTTTGCAAATCACCACATTTTATTTTTATTTACATATGACCCGGCGTCCTAACTTTTTTAGGTAACAGGCTTGTAGCTGAAAAAGCAAAGCAAAAACAGCCTGCCTGAAATAAAAAAAAAAACGCAGAAAATTATTCCCTCGTCTACATCATAAATATATCTCATCCATAACAAGAGAGCAAACATGTCTCTCTCTCTGAGCTGCAGAAATAATTTGACCTAGCGCCCCTGTTGTGCCAGTTAGTGTACATTTTTAAGCTGGAAATAGTGAGATGAATAAGTTCCCAACATTATGTCAGAAACTGAGAAGCAACGTGGGAGATTTCACAGAGAAACACGCACATTTGTAAATACTAACTGCCCCAGGCACCATGGAAGGCTGAATAGCATTTGTGTGTGAGTGCATGTGTGTGTGGGAGTATCAAAGGGTGTCAGCTGAGGCATGAGAGAGGATGAGATGTGTGCTGTGTGTGTGTACATGTGTGTTTTTTGACAAACAAGCATTGTTGCTGGCACGCTAATTACAGCTGGCGTGTATAGAGGCAGGGAGAGTTTGCCAATTACAGGGTAGACTCATGTGCGTTTCTCTCAGTGTGTGTGTGTGTGTGTGTGTGTGTGTTAACGTGAGTGAGAGAGAGGGAGTGTTTCTCATCCGGGGAACGTGTTTGGGTGCATGAACCTAATCAAGGTGTGAGTAGGAGGCAATTGGCCCGGCTTGATTTGATACCTGTTTGATTTATTCACTAATCAGAACCAATCAAGCTCCAGCGTCGGCTCAGCGGGGCGATCGCGGCTCACCTTCCCAGCTCTGAGACGCTCAGTTTTCAACTACTCCAAACTTAATGTACTTTGCATTGGGTTTCCAACACTGGATGTTTCCGTCATAAGCCACTCATAGTGAGTTACAGTGATTTTAGAGGAGTTAAGAGGGTTTTAATCTAGTTTGCATCCTGCAGAAGTATGCTTCAGTGCTTAAACGACTGAAAACACTCGCTATGAACAGTCGGTTGCTTCCATAAAACAGCTTCTAATAAGATAAGAATGCAAACAACCTTTCTGGCAGGTACATATGGATACTAATTATCTCTGTCTATATATAGGTTTTATCATTTGTTGCTTGGGAACAAGCTTGGAGCGGCTGTTAGTAAGAATCAGTCGACAAATTATGAGCCGTTGTCTAAGCAAGGGTTAATCACCACCCATACCTAAATTCAAGCCAATCATAATTTATAAGCAATGGTAATTATAATATAAAAAATTGGACACCCAGAATGCATGTGTGCGACGACACAAAAAAAGAAGAATTGAAAAAATTTGTTTCTGAAAATTGACTTAACAGGACAAAGGATGGCACAACCACTGCCTGAAAGTGAAGCCAAATCTTGTCTCCATTGTAAAAGATGGGACATGGGCCAAACTTAAAAATGTTAAATATGCGTTAAACATGCTTTTGCCTTGACATTAAGTTCTTATGATGTCAAAGTGGTTTTTTTTTCATTGAAGTTTCGTTGTAGTGAGCTAGTGAGTGCGTCTTTAAATTGCAGGTTTGGAAAATGATCCGGATCCATAAAGGCTACCAGTGTGCATGTGTATCTGAATATATAGTGTTACTGAAATTGTTAGCACTATATCAGCTCCATTCTTCTTATTGCAGTGCAAGTAAAGTCCAAGAAATCAGCCCACCCCTCATTGACTTGACTGTTTCTGTACCCTCCATGTCTCACAGAGGAAGGTGGAGAATAGCAGCAATCAATCAAAGCAGCTTCAGCTGGGCCAGACCGCAGCCTCAGCTCGTTAGTTGTACCTCACACAGCTGAGCAGGGCCTGGCCCTGGAGCTGAACCGCAGGCTGGTCTGGGCAGAGACGGGCGGCTCTGTGGGTCTGCAGGTACGCTGTCAGCGACCTGCTGCCAACACAGACCTGAACCAGCACTCCTACAGCTGTGCTTCAAATGGCTAGCAGCAGAAAACTGTCCACAGCATACCAGAGAACAGTTAGCGGCTGTGATTTGTTAGAGATGCTGCAACATTTAACACCTGTGTTGCACATGGACATTTTCTGGAGCTACACATATGCAAAGAACATATGACACCGAAGTCCTGTACAAGGGATCTTTTATTTTAATGTCTTATTTAATTTTTTAAAGATATTATGGTTATGTTTTTATGATTGGGGCGGGGCTGACTTGACTGTGGTCGTTAGCCAGGAGGCCGATGCCGCAAACGCCTGCACAACGGCAGCACAGCATTCAACTTAGTGCATAAAATGACTGTCCAAGTATCCAGCCACATAAAAACATGCAAACACAGTCACTCACATCCACACTCTCCCAGAAGCGCAGTTGGACTCCAGTTTAGTGCAAGGTATCTTGTTTCATCCTGCCTCTGCGCTGGGACTGTTTGAAGCAAAGGAAGCTCATGTGTTTGATGGAGACTTACCTTCTTCCTCATCTCCCCTCAGCCTCCACAGAAACTTCTGCTCTTTGATGTGTCTTCCTCCTCCACGTTCTGCCTCCTGTCATCCATCTTTCCTTTATTTTTTTTTCCCTCTACCTCTACCTTCTTTCCATCTCCCACCCGAAGAAAGTATTCTGTCCAGATGGAGGTGGAGGAAATGAATAAAAATGTCCCTGCATAGCCTGCAGGGCTAAGTAAATGCACAGTTTAACGGTGGCAACACCTTCCTGTTTCTTGGAGGCTTAGCTTTAATGAAAACAGCGCGGTCGAGATGGAAATGCATCATTTAACAATTCATGTAGAATTAAATAACCAATTCATATTTAAATGTCTCTAGCACACAGAAAATATAGGTGCTGAATATCCCTATGAACACATATTTTAGCTGCAACATCATTGTGTTACAAAAGGGCATCAACATCCTTTCAGGAAACATGAACCAGCTTAACCACAGGCTCTTTTTTTACCATGTAGTTAAACAGAATTAAATGTATTTCCCTACATGTCTCATAAGTCTAGGAGCCATTCCAGTTATTGATTTTCTTTCAATGCCAGCAGTGCTAGTGTTTCTCCGCCAGCAATAAAGTTTCATCAAACTAAGTCCAAGAATTGACGAATGTGTCAGAGGGAGTGTTTGTAAAAATGCAACATTAATTATCGATCTGCATAAGAATCTGTGAATGGCTTCATCACCTGAGTTGATTGTCTGTGAAACAGGCATGCCACCTCATGGCTGCCTCCTGTCAACTCACACTAGTTTGCTTTTCACCTCCATTAAAACCCTCTGCTTACTTTATTTTCCCTTAGCACACCACCTGATCTCTGATGTTCATGTCCAAGCAACAGATAGTTTGTTTGCATCACTGGTTGGCAAAAATGAAGAGGCGGAAAAGCTCCCAAATTCTGTACTTAGCTAGAAGCTTAGATACCTTTTGCAAAAAAAAAAAAAGGTCACTTGTTGGTCGTCTTTACTTCCTCGACTCCTTGAACTAAATGGAAGGCACCAATAAAGAGGATTTTGCATATCGCAAAGGGTTCCGATGGCTCGAACTAGCTGGAACCGGTTCTCTATTCCAATCCCTACTTGGAACATTAATCAGGGAGTTGTCATTATTTATTTTCGTTGCAATTCCAGGATTGAAAACACCTTTGGGAAGCTGTAACTTCGGTAGTTACTCAATGAGAGTGTGATCAATGCTTCACATTTAAAGGGGTAATAATGAAAGCTATCACACAATGAACATGTGACACGGACAACACCAAGGTCACACAACACAAGCAGCTTTGGTGTTTGGTCGCCAAGTTTGGCCTCTGACCTCCAACAGAGGAGAGAAAAAAAGGATAATTGCTCTTCGGGGACCATTAGAGTGTTGCACCATGGGAAGCCTCCGTAACCTGGGGATGCCTGATGATTGGTCTCTCACCAGACCACCCCCCTCCTCTCCTGTACATCCTCAACTCTGACTCACCGGGGTCATTTTAATCCTCACCAGATTGGCATGCACTGTTTCATGCAATTTCTCCGACTTGCGCACCTTGCATTTGTATTACAAGGGGCCATAAAATCTGATGGCGGGGGTAGATGGATTAGATTACATGATTGACGATCCCTGTGGGGGAAATTAGATTGCTGCAGCGGCAATAGAATCGAGATCCGTCAGAGGAAGAGGACAAACAGAGTAGAATTGTAAAAACAAGCTTCCAAAGTCATGATTTGTGGATTTAAGCACAGTGTGGCGCATTTGGCATTCCACTCACAGGTTTTTTTTTTTCAGCACTGCCAGCTCTGTGGGTGTAGTCCCAGGACTACCGCAGTCTCGGCCAGATGACTAAGATTACAGTCATGCTTGAGCAACATCAAATTTCCCATGTTACCTGGTGCTAATGTCCAGAGAGTGTATCTTTTTTTGCACTTACTCCCCCGTGCTCTACATGTGAAGAGATCTCTTCATGGAGCTCTCTGCTTATATAATGCCTCCCCGAGTCCTCCAGTCCTTTCACAGCCACTTTTATCCCATTTTGGCAGGTACCTCAGTAAGGACGAGGTGGCCGAGGCCTCCTTGAGCAAGGCACAGGAGGAGGGGGGCAGCGTCCGACTGGTCACCAAGGGAAACTTCTTTGCAAAGAGGAGGCCTGCTGCTTCGTTTACTCCAACTGCTTCAAAGAGGTAGGTTCAAGGGACACAAACGTGGGTGGACGTTGAGGTCAAGACTTCAAATAATGTATTCCATGCTTAACAGATATATAGTTTTAAAATGCAAAATTATCTCTGTAAACTGTGTGTTCTGGTTGTAGTGTCCCCACAGTTCAGTTTAAGGTTCACAGATCATGTCCAGACATGTTTGTGGTTCCTCCAGAAGATGCTTCCTGCTACATAAAGATCATTTTTGTGTCATCACACAGCTTCCTCTACGGGATCTGTGTGTATTTTCACTCCTCATCCCTGAGCAGTCTCCATGGAGATCAGTATTTGCCTTGTGGGAGAAGCACAAAGGCCCCGCTGAGCGTGTTAGTACAGTAAATATAGCCCATAATACAATCTTCTGGGTAAGATGCAACGGCCGGCTCACCCCAGGAGGGAATATCACTATGGAAACCTGAGGCAAATGCAGACTCTTTCTCACACGTACAAAGCAACCGGTGTTACAAAATGCCTGTGGTAGTCGATAAAGTGTCTTAAAGGTGCCGTCCAGGGTTTGTGCTTATGTGTGCCAAAACGTTTTTATAACCTGAGGAACTACAGAGTTATCTCTGACAGAACTTTAAAGAATATAACTTTAAAAAAGCTGCTAACATGACCATATATATATATATATATATATATATATGTATATATATTCATATATATACACATGAAATACGCTGATATTTTTATATACATATCAGTTTTTTACAACCAATGCAGATGCTTCTAATTTGAGAGCATGATGAAATAGAAGGAATACTTTCAGTTACAGTTTCAGATTTAATATGCTACCATTTAGGAGGGAAAAACCTATCATGCTAACTGTTTAAAATGCTCTTAATCAGCTGAATTAATTGGCCCAACCAATAAGAAGCGAGTGTTGTCACCTTGCTGGTAAGTCTAATGTATGCATTGGTTACTGGAAGGAGCTGGATGCCAACAACCCAGCCCTCTGAGAGCTAATCCTACTGTGCAGAGTCTGGGTTGAAATGCTGAAGATGACAGAGGAGTATTTTGGCTTCACTTTTGAAGAGGCGGTGGATATGCGCCATCCATCTTTATATACAGTCTAAATGAGTGAAAAAAAATGTGATAAACTGATCAGCTAACAACAAATACAACCTTATACTGTTGACCATCTTTTTGGCTAGCTTCTCTAGCTCAAGTTAGGTCACCACCGGCTAAAAAGAATTTAACTTTGTGCAGGAGTGATGTCAGATTTATGTTGAGTTGCTTTTCTTTTCATACAAAGCACCAAAATAAAATACATAAAACAGAACCATCCCCCACCCCCTGATTAACTGTGAACAAAGACTTCCTGGACTGACAGCTGGAGTCACCAGCGTTGGATCTCATCTCGGTCTCGTGCCTTTGGTTTCCTCCCGTATAAAGCATCAGAGATCAGCTCGGCGGTAAACAGTAGCAGGCTGTGTGCCGTTTGCTGAAGCCATGTTGCATGCTATCCTGGGTTTCAAGTATGATTTTTAGAGACTTACCTCATGCTGCAATGTTTAGCCGCCAACGTGCTTATTTGCATTGTGCATATATGAATTGAAATGACTGTCATGATACTACTAGAGAGCGATCTTTCTAGGTCAATTTTGTCCCAAAGTACCACGATTCCACCATATTCGCTTCGGGCACACCAATAAAAAGTCTATTTCTGTGATTCTTTCATGCACTAGATGTTGCTGGCACCCCTTTTGTCCCTTTGTCCCAAAACTTCCAATTCTGGTATCTTCTCAACTTTGAAGCAGCAAGCTTTTTTTCTTCTCCATTTCAATGATTAAATCTCTCTCTGTAGTGTTCTTTCTCTTTGGCTCTTTGTTCCTCTCTCTGTCGGTCTGAATTGTAAACCACGGGGACAGAAAATTTAGTCCATCTGTCCCCTCCACCGTGGCTTGAGCACCCTGCTGGGACTACATGGCAGCGGACCAAAACTCGCTATCCTCTGCCAAAAGGATGGGCATGCACGTACACATACTTGGACTGATCTGTAGATACATCGCCCCCATGTATACACACACAGAATGTACACATTTCACACACACGCCATATGCCCATGCACACAAAGCAGGCTACAGATTTTCCTGTTGGGTGAATCCGCACTGAATCATCATGCTAAAAGAACTGAGCACCACATTGAATGTGGCTGTTAGCTTTCAGACTGATGTCTTCACTCTGGTCAAGGTAACTCCTCTTTGAAGCTCGGAGCACAAAAGGCCGGAAAAATCTGCCGCCTGAATCGAGGAGATACACAGAATGAATTGGAAACACAGATGAAATCAATTGATTTCTGAAGCCTACATTGAGAGTATTTCTGAATGCTGCATTTTTTACCTCACAGGCCTTGAAATTTACAAATTAATTCTCGTAATATAAGGATTTTATTCTCAACATTGTTCCTGTAAATGTACGACTCTATTTCTTCAAAATGTACGACTTTTCTTCACAAAAATGTACAAATTTCTTTTTAATTTTGACTTATTCATATCTATTTATAACTTTTTACTATATTCATATGTGTGTTAATATATATACAGACACATATATACATATTCCACCCTGTTCCAGGCTGAAGTAAAATGGTTTTAAAAGCTGTGGCAGAGATCAACCGGTGTTTCATTTTAAAGAGCGACCCTGTTACCTGCTGACTTTCAGCCGAATGCATTCCTCACAAACGTCTTTAGATGATCATTAAATACTTGAGGATATTTTGACATTTGAATCCAAACTAAACTAGTTTACATTCCCAGGAACTCCCTCTGTGTTTCAACAGCTGTGTAAACTCCACAAACACTGACACGTTCAGCTGAAGGTCTCCAGTTTACAGGGTCACTTTTTAAACCGTAACACCGGGAGAGACTCATTCGAGGTGGGCTCAGAGAAGACTACTGTTACAAGCTGCTGAATCAAGAGAATCACAGCTTCTTCTTCTTTTTTTGAAAAGTACACACACATACAAAAAAGAACAAACAAATTAAAGAAAGAGAAATGAAGTGAATCTCAGATGTGTGTGTGTGTGATGTTATAGTGTAACAGATACCTAAACGTCTGTCTCTGCAGCCAGGACAAGGACTCGGGCACAGCAGCCGAGGAGCAGCCATCATTAGAGTCCGGCTTCCTGCAGGCTGTTGACAATGAAGGCGTCCCCCTGTGTCTGTCCTGCCAAAAGGCTTGCCTTACCACCGGTGGGGCCTGGGACACCCGATTCTGCACTCACAGGTAAAGTGACACCAAATACCTCTCGTTAAGAGAATCGTTATACATTCAACATATATACCAGGTGATGAGGAGTTCAACAGAAATAATAGGAAGCGTGAAGCAGATGCGTATAAAACTTTGAGCACCAGATGGGTGTCTACAATTGGACAATCCTGTCTGCCTTTGATAAGATGACATTCAAAGAAAAGCATATTAAATGAACTTCCAAATACTTTGTGTCTGGGATTGCTTCAACTTCTCAGTACTGATTGTTTTCCCCGCCAAAGCCCACCCATCTGGCACCTTAAAAATTTCAATTATACTCCCAGATTTGAGAGTTTTTGTGCAAAACAAACTCCCAAAGGCGACAGTATAAATAATGTTCACCTTGTTGCTTGCATGGCTGGGGATTGCAGAAAGAATAGAGTCAAACTCCTGCAGTTATAATGGCTCTTTTTCTACTTCATATTTTTCAAGATCAGGCCACATTCAAGGCAAGGTAACACCAATGAGAATGATATTTCTAAAGGGAGATGGAAAATGCTGCCGTCTCCCTGTCCCTGAATGCATCCTTTTCTTCTCACCCACACGGTCACTCTGAATAAGACCATCAATTAATTCTTTCAAGTGAAAAAAAATGTGTCATATCTGTGAGTTTCTTTAAGTATTTCCACCCACTCAAAGCAGGCATTCAATTCCCTTAAGTGGCTTTCAAGTGCCAAATCCAGGTCATTCAGTCAAGGTAACATACTTCTCCATGTCTGGATGTTTGCGGAAACCCAACACAATGTAATATCCGACCAATAATGTCTGTGCTTCTTTCAGCAGAAACATAACCACAGCAGAAAAATACAGTTCTTGTGTTTCCCCACCCCTAGGTGCCAAGAGGAGTTCCAGATGCGCACAAGTCAGACCTACATGCGTACCAAGGTGTTAGAGGCCGAACAAGGCGTCTGTCAGCACTGCGGCCTCCACGCCCACGACCTCTTCCTGAAGGTCCGGGACGCCCCGCCGGGTCAGCGCAAGGAGGTGCTGGATAACACTTGGCTGGCGCAGCTGACCATCAAACAGGTCAGACGCCAAAACTGAAGAGGGCTAGCTTAGCACAGCTGAGACTAAAGGAAGCTAGTGCTTTGGGGGCTGTGTTGAGCTGAAATGAGAGTGCTGGCACCTTCATTGCGTTTTTAGCGGCTAGCGACTTAAGGTATTAAAACAAGCTACAAAAATACATCATCATAACATCAGTCTCCTGATGTGAGCTAAATCACTGACAAGGAAAGCTCCTTTTTGTCTGTGTGTTTGTGTAAGTGGAAATATAAAGACACCCTGTACGCTTCCCTCCCACACACACACACACACACACACACACACAGGTTGATCTGCTCTCCAGGGGGCCAGCTCCCAGTAAATGGATTGCTGGGCCCATTGATTTTTTTTCCCAGTGCCAGGCCTCGACCAGTAAGCCTGTTTGATTTGGTTGGCTGTTATCCTGCAAAGCCAGCCCCTCCTTATACTCACACACACACACACACATACACACACACACATCACCCCCCTTTACCAGCGCCGCCGGCAGCAGCATCAGCGCCGATCGATGCACCGAGCTTTAGAGGAACAAACTCAGCCACATGATAAGACGCCGCAGCGGTGGAGGAGCCTTGAGATTATAGGCTCATTCTTTGGTTCATACTGGGGGTTCTGGTATATGTGTGTGTTTGTGTGAGTGTGTGTACATGTGTGTAAGGGTCTTCATATTTACCTTGGGGTCTCTTTGTGTGTATTACAGAATTTTGGCATGTGTGTGTTGGTATTTTCTGTGCCTGAGAGGAGAATTCTGCTGTGTATTTGTGTGGGTCTGGCGGAGCAAGGTGCACGGTTTTGGCACCAAAGCAGGTTAAATTGACTGGAGAGTGTGAGTCTGTGTGTGAGAGAGACGTGAACTCTGCCCCTGTGAGCAGTCCTGTTCTTTAAATCTGCTGGGATCAACTCCAGCTCGCTGCCTTAAAGTCGACAGAGCGGCAAAATGGAGTTTGAGCCCTGAACTCTTCTCGTCTTATTCTCTCTTTCTAATTTATTTAATTATCTTTCTCCGTTTAGGGAGCTTGATTCTTCTTCTTTTGTTTTTTTCCCTTCTCTTCAGAACAAAGTAAAACATTTTGGTTAGCTTAGAAACAACAAACAGAACACTGGTTTTGTTTCCAGGCCATTTGGGCTCCAGTGTTTCCTTTCTGTTCTTCTGGAGCCCAGCAATCCAGAATCCCTGCTTCGTGCCAGGTCTTTGGAAAGGCTAACTAGCAACTAATTATCTGTGTAGAGTTATTTCTGCTGGAACTGAAAGCTTAGAAGCCAACTTCACCAAGTTAGTCCCAACTACTAGAAAAGACAACTCCAGTACCGTCATTTAGAAACACATATCCTACTGGATCATGTGATTCCCTGTGGTTCCTTTAACCTCATTTCACGCCCAAGTCAGGCCGACTTGCAGGTACTCACTGATTAAATCCCCCTACAGCTGCTTTTTTATGTAGGCCAACAACATTTTGGCGGCTTAAACGGCTGCTCCTGAGGCATCCAGTGGTGAGGGATAATTAAGTCACTGTCATTAATTAGGTGAAATTATTGTTTTCATCAATCGTGCTAATCCTCACATTTCAGACTTTTATCAGAGGCTTTTTCTGCTCATTATTTCCTGCCTGCTGTCATTTTTACTCATAAGATGTATTTGTTTGTGTCACTGGAAAAGCAATTTGGTTCTTCTACCCCTCTAGCATCATACCTAAAGTTTCTAAAAGTAGTATGGGAGGTAGAGCCTTCAGTTATCAGGCCCCTCTCCTTTGGAATCATCTACCAGTCAGGGTCCAGGAGGCAGACACCCTCTCTACTTTTAAGAGTGGGCTTCAAACTTTCTCTCTATATTTCTCCTCCAGCCCTCTTTCCAACCGCAACTGGGTCAAGGCAGATAGCTATCTAACATGAGTCTGGTTCTGCTCGAGGTTTCTGCCTGTTCAAGGAAGTTTTTCCTTGCCCCTGTATACCGCTGATTGATTGACTTAAGTTTATGTCAAATAAGCTCTGAAAGATAGAACTGTAGCATAGATGGATGGTTTAGCGGGCCATTGCTGTTTCTTTTCTTTTTTTTTAGAGCAGTGTGAGAATCTCACTTTTTCATTCTGTGTGTTTCCAGTTGAACGAGATGATCCGCGCTCCGGTCGAAGGCGATTTCTGGCAAGTGGACCACATCCGCCCGGTCTACAGCGGAGGAGGCCAGTGCTCTCTGGACAACCTGCAGACGCTCTGCACCGTCTGCCACAAGAGTGTACGTTCACAACCAGAGCCAAAGGGCTTAAAGGGCCGGAGCAATTTGGACGGACCTCTCCTTTATCCCCACATAAAAAGAGCACCTCATCACTCATGTTGAGGATCACATGGTGTGGCAGTAATGTGATACATGGTCAAACACATTGATCAAAAGTCACACCATCTCTCACAGCCATATATTGCCTGTAATAACATCACATTGTGTGAGCTGTGTGACATATTGATGTATAGCGTTTGTAGCAGTAGGGTGTAAAAGTGTCTTCAGTCAATATTTCATAATCAAAGACCTGATTTGAGAGCAGACCCTTCAAAATAAAATCTTATTGTAACGTGTTTTTGTCAGAGTGGGACGGGAACCCTTCACACGCTGACACTGACGTGAGGAACTGTGCTTTTCTGATAAGGGGATCCTCACGCTGTTTATGCCACCGCTCCGACACTTTAATCTTAGAGATGCTCGATTTATTGATCTCACTTCTCCCTCTCTCTCTTTTCCACACGCAGGCTGCAGATTTAACTCTTACATCATGCTTCTATTTTCTCTCCTCAGAGGACGGCGCAGCAAGCCAAAGAGCGGAGCCAGAGGAGGAAGAGTGCTGCAGCCTCCAAGGTTGCGTCAGACATCAGCAGGTTCTTCTTCGTGAGGAAATGAGAGCGGAGGTTTGTGAAGAAGAATTCCTGAATCGGAACAGTGTTGGCGTGGATGAAGACAAATCATGATTACTCACTCATAAAACTCACATTCACGCCGCTTAATGAGAGAAAAGAGGATGCTGGATTTCACCTTCCGATGACATCAGTGGCATCCTGTTGCAGATCCGCTTTAAAAACAGCAGCGGATGCCTCAAATGCAAATTCAGCCTCGTCCCCGAAACGTCACAAGTGCGGTAGATTTGATTTATGACGTCCCTGTTTTGCTGGAGGCTGAGGTTGTTTAGAGAGTTGCGCCTATTTTAAGATTCTGCAAACTTCGTGAAAAGAAGCAGGTGAGATGATTTAGGGCCTTTGTGATTAAAACGCCACAATGAAGTGTCCTCAATGAGGTCTTCAACAAGTGCTGGAGTGTATGTTTGAGCTCTCTCTCGTGAAATAAAACCTATTTTCATCCTGCTTCAGGTTCCTTCCTCTCCCTCAGCTCGGACTGTAAACACCCTAAGACGCCGCTTCTTCTGACAAGCTAGCAAATCGTTTCACCGCCTGAAGTCAGGAACATTATCGTCCACATCCACCACGCTCATACCTCCTCTTCAGCTGTGCTTGATGATCTGAACAGGGCTAAAGTCAGTCAGGAGGGCTATGTTTAGAGAGCCGGAGAGCAGAGTTACTATGGAAACAAGGCTTCAGGTTCAGCAATGTCGGGGAATATTGAATCTGTTCTTGTGAGAGTTATACAATGAGCCAGACAGACATCAGAAACTCCAATCAATACCAGCAGAAGGCTGTGAAAACGAGGCCGTCACATTCCTCCGCTGCAGTTTCTCCTTCTTTTCTTTATTTTTTTTTATCTCGCGGAGATGTCGTCATGTCACGATTTGTCTGTCAGCAGATTTCGCCCGTCGCCGCAAAAAGTTTTAACATTTTTCCTGGCAGCTACTTCCAACTCCTCTCGGCCTATCACAGCGCACAGTTGAAACTTTCTCCGAGCCCATGTGGGTGCGAGCGTGGGTGTGTGTGTATTTCCCCTACGGCTGCTCCAGGTCTCCACTTAATAAGACCGTTGTTCCTCTCCTGTCCAAACCGACAAGCTTTGTGAGTAATGAACATCTCCCAGGCAGCCTTCCAACAACAGCAGGTTTCAGTGTCAGTCCCTGTCAGCAGCCAATGACTCTGATCTGCTGTTTTATTACACCCAAAAGGTGTGTGTGTGTGTGTGTGTGTGTGTGTGTGTGTGGGCGAAACTACAATTGTTACTGTGTTGCTGCTACTCAAATAAAGGATGTGTATTCAGCAAAGTGGAGTGGTGTGTGTTTGTCACATGGAGCCATAATGAAGAAGTCTCATCATGTACTTCCCTTCCCAGAGTGCCTGCTGGGTAAAGAGCAGCGCAGCGGACGTGTAGCACTGTTTGCACTGGACAACCCAAAGGACGAACTGTACCTCCTCAGGTGACGACAGTAATAAAGACGGACTCAAACACCGATGTGAGGCCACTGAGGTTTGCATGTTTGCTCCTTTTCCTTCCCCTCTTTCTTTAAAGTCACTTTTTCCATCAAGTTCAATCAACATCTGCCGCGGTGCCACCGCCGCAGAGACGTTTCAACACGTTACATAGCAACAAGCACACTGAACGTCACATGGACTAAATTAGCTGGTGGAATATGTGGCGGAAATAATGACACATAGCTAGAAAATCCCAGTATAGAGACAAATAGAAGAGGAGAGGTGGAGAGAAAGGAAGAGCTATAAGTTCTTTTATTTTCTTATTGTCTACAAACCCTGTGAGAAATAACCACAAAATATAAACATTAATTTGTCATAGCAGTGTATTTGTGTGTGTGCGTGCATTCAAAGCCCATTATATCTCCCTCCTTGTATATCACACTTAGCACATAACAGATAGCAATTAGAGCATCTTTAACACACATAATGTGAATTAAGAGATGTGTCATGAATATTAAGTCAAAAGAGACCGTGTAACTTAAAGAGTGCATGGAATGTGATGCTAACGCCAATCTGCTAGCATGATGGAAGGTAGAGAGGACAGTGCTGAGAGCAAAACATCACCTCTGTATCAGAGTTACTACAGTGTTTCTCAATGTGGGTCAGAGAACCTCCAGGGGCCCCTCTCAGAGCTCATGGGGGTCCAAAGCAAATTGAGAAAGAGATTAATATCACTGTAACTCAATTCCATAGGAATTTCTCTAATTACAGGCATTTTGTATGAGAATGATGATCATTACTGTTGGTGTCATTTTCCATACCTCCCTGTAGATCTGGTGATAAAATGTGTCTTCTTCAGGGGGGAGGTTTGAGAAGCCCTGTTCAAACCAGGCAAATCATGACAGTAAACGATACAAATCATTCATAATTCAATGATGATTTGCATTCAGACAGCTAGGCGTTATATTTGGCGCCATTCCACCGGTTATTCCATTTCAACCTCGCCTGCCCCCATAATCTACTTTGGCCTTTTCAGCTGAAGGAAGCGCTTCTACAAACCCAATCTTGTGTGACAGGTGTGATGGAAAAGGGCCAATAAAAGCCTGCACAGTGCGCCGCGTGCTGCCGCCGGCTCTCCAAACCGTGGCTGAATCCTGCTGTGGTTTGATTCCTCGCTGCCACACTCTCCGCTGTGATCCCTCTGTGTCTGTGACCCTCCCTGCCCTTCAGCAAGGAAAAGGAAATAGACACGAGGGAGGCCGTACCCCCGCTGCTCTCCTTCAGGAGTGAAAAACAGGGAACGGCACAGTCTCTGTCATGCCAAAGCCCCTCTGATATTCCGTCACTGGGTGGAATGTGAACCACGGAACCTCATTATAGAAAAGGAATGGACCTCCAGTTAGACCTCTGTGGTTTTGTGTAACAACATCCAGAAATCTTGTACTCTAAAAGGCTGCACCCATTGTCTAATTGAACTCCGGAGTCGGCGTTTAGGCAGCATTTCTTGGCTGTAAACCGTCACAGCTGATGGGAGGCTTTTGTCTTTATTGTCATATTATCTCTCAGGATGGTGATGAGATGATTAATCATTTCCTGCTGCAGCCTCGTGCTCGCACAAGGCTGGCATCGCTCGACAGAGCGGGACGCCCTGGGTGGAAGAAAACGGCATTACTGCCCAGGTAATTGGTGGAGGACCATCACTCATAAGCGATCAAATTAATCTCATTAAAACACCATCTCTGGTTGCAGTGAGGTGTTTCTTAGGGGCCGCCACTACTGATGCAGTGTTCCAAAATGAGCTTATCCATCCTGATGAGTGTCATACACGCAAATGATACTCCAAGAGGAGCTGAACCAGTCACAGGAAATCAATGCAACAATTCCATACAAACGGAGGCTGGCTATTTCCTAATGTCATTCCGCGTGGTAGGGGATGTGCAGTGGTAAAAGGATGCTTTCTCATTGCTCAGCTGGAGGTGGCTTTTGTCAAGTCCAAATTCTATTTATTCAAGATGGCTCCCTGGTTGTCTCCCAAGATGCATGGCATGCTGCGGATTAAGACCAAAAACGCAATCAATTCACCCAGCAGGAGATCAAGGGAAATAACAGATAAGGTTCTTAGCATAATTCATACAGTCCCCAATCTGGCTAGGATTTATGTACATCTTCACTGTAGCTCACTCTCATTTGTATGGTGGAGCTTGTGTGGGGCTAAATTGGCGCTTCATGTGGCCCATTACAATCAGGCTTTGTTTAGAAAGGCCCTGTGAGGACTGGATCTGACCACATCGCTTTACCTAATGCAATTAAGGCCTGATGTAATCTCATCTATGTTTTATTAGCATTACAATTTTCTTTACAGCAGGCTGTCAGCATGGTTATTCGTGTGCGGACAGAAGGCAGCAGGATTTGAAGAAAAAAGTGTTCCAAGGTAGTGATGAAATATTTGCAGTATTAACATACAGTTCCTGTATTGAAATGTTGTACATCCACAGTGGAGTCCTGGCAACACTTGACATCAGACGAAGAAAGCCACAGCAGGTTACAGCATTAACCGTTCTCTCCTTTCATGTACTCCGTGTTCGGATGATTGAGGTTAAAAATGGAAGAACAAACCGCCCTCCGACAAGTCCCCCTTTTCATGAGCCTTAAAAGACATCCTTTCATCTCCCATTTCATTCTCCGGCCATTGATCAGCCATCTCTCACAGATTGCTTCCAGACATCTATTCAGCCGCACAGCATGACGGCATTTCATAGGTCTTAATGGCAAGGTCTTGCTTTTGTGCTTACATTAAAAAAAAAAAACCTCAACCACAATCACCTAAATTGGTGTTGCTGGATTCTCTGCGAAACGAGTTGGCATTCATGAAAAGTGGATCAACAAGGAAAGATAGGAGAGTTCTAGATGCAAAACTGGGCGTATTCTCAAATTCAGGGGGCGATACAGATCCCTTCTTGCCTCATCTGGGGTATTTCTTTTTCCTTTCGGCGCACAAGCCAGAAAAAGGTCATGTCAGTCGTGTGACAAGAGTGACAGGTCTAGGGCATCATTACTGAGACTTGGAAGGTCTGTGTAAGCACCTTTGGTCACCTCAGGAGAATAGATCCCCACTGCGCTGCTGCCGGCCTAATGAGCACACACAGCCCAGAGTCTAATGAGAAAGAGGGCGATTGCGACCGTCTTCCATCAGCCCTCTGCACTGTCGGAACAACATCCCCTAATGCCTTGAACACGAACAGCAGAGGATGGCTTGTCACACATCAATGTGCGAGGGGAACTGCCAAAATGTCCTGAAAGCTGAAAAACGCCGCAACTCGGATCCTTTAGGTTGACTTGATGTTCCTTCCACACTTCCACACAGCGAATAAGATCATGCATGAACTGCGTGGAACACATCCAGCACTTTTCAGTCATTGCTGGAAATTTCAGCACCCAGTGCGATCGCTTGTTTCCAACTGGCAAAACATGTTTGGATTCCATCTACTAAAGCAGTCTTTTGAAGTTCCCAGTCAAACATTTTGTGAATTCCTGGCATGTCAAACTCTTCAAACTTCCTCTTTTTGGTTCTGATCTTTTAGCATTTTTAAATAAAGGTAAGTGTAATGCATTTTAAATGCCAGAAGCAAACCTCAGCCCAGCGTACTTGCACTCAAGCTGACCTTCTTGCAAGTCATTATGCATCTACAAAGGAGCTACAAGTTTGCAGCTCTAATAATATATTCCACCTGATCTCAACTGCAAAATTAGCCACTAAATCCTCATTTAAAGGTTACATTTTTATCATCCCTCCTATGAAGAACCTTCAGTGGATATTCGTGGACAGATTGGCTTTGGACTTCGCAACAATTGATTCTCCTTTGTTGGCAATCCAGGGATCTGGGATTTCTGCCACGAGATGATTATCACCATGTAGTCGATATTATAAAACTTGCAACAACAAAACATACCCACAAACAACAGACTTGTTTCCAAAAGTTTGGAATAAGTTTACAAAGGCCAGTAACAAGTTTTAACTCCAGTCTGAAGTGTTAGGAGTAATTTCTTTGGGTGTAAGTTGGTGCAGCGTTGGCGGAGGATTTTTCAAGTCTGCTATTGTTACCTAATTAGTCCAATCAAACCAGGAAAGAAGGAAACACCTTTTCAGTTATTCACATTCTGCTGTGTTATATTTGCAGTCAAATTAACACTTTCAGAGAAGGCTTTATAAAGGTACGTTTCTGGGAGCCCTTCTGTTCATCATAAGGTGTAATCACATATGCACTCCACTCCTAAAAACACAGGGTAGGCCGCATGTCTGTACACAAATAGCCAAAAATCTCAGCCTGTCCTCACCTGGGCTTTTCCCTGCGCTCTCAGAAAATTACTCGACATACTATAGCATGCCTTAAAAAAGATGACATGCTATAACATGCCTTTTTAATATTTGTAATGTATATCGGTCATCAGTATCAGCCATGACAAATGGATATTATCCCTCAGGGCTCAGCAACAGGCCCGCTACTGTCTAAAGAGAAATAAAGCAAAGAGTCAGAGCATTTTAAAATTTGCATTATCTTTATAATTAAGAACAAAGTATAAACAGAAACATCTGGACATCTTACATGACAGTGAGGGAAGAGCTTTTCAAGTGTACCTTGAGGTTTCACAGCTGGTCTTCAGGTCTCCTGTAATAAGTGTGTGGTCTTCAGGTTTGTGAGTCATGCAACTTACATCCTGCAGCTCTTTCACAGTTGTGTCCTGCCGGCCTCGGACAGTTTGGATGGCTGCCTTTGAGAGGAAAAGATGCTTTCAGTGCAAATTAAATTAAATCCATAAAACATCATACTATAATATGTAAAAAAAAAACACTTCATACTATAGCATGTCGAATGAAACATCATACTACACACGATACATGGTGTGTGTCTTTCTCTAGAGGTCATGACTGATTGTCTGTTGATAGAAAGAACATAAAGAGAAAAGCTACTCAATGTCTGCTTTTCAGTCACATCTCCCTTGGCCCCTTGGATATTAGTATTATGTGTGTTATGTGTAACCAAAGATCTGCTCGCCAGGTGAATTGCTCCCTCAGAATTGCCTGTAGGTAAGTGTGTGCATGACTGTTAGGCCCTGTCAAAGATTCATACTGTACACACACACATGCATGTATCAGAACTACAAACATAGTATACGTTTTCACAAATTTAAGTTCTTGAATGGAGGTGTGTATGTTAAATTAAACTGTACAAATAAAATAGCAATAGCAATTTTATTTATAAAGCACATTTCATTACACATAAGTTCAATGTGCTTTATATGGGGAATTAAAAACAAAAACATTTTTCCAAATAGAATAAATAAAAACAGAAAAACAATAGATACACCCAACATACATCAGACACAGCAATCAAACAAACAGCAGTTGTTGCTGCACATGCATCCAGTCACATCAGTCATCATATCATTCATACGCTTGTGAAAATAAATATGTCTTCAGTCTTTTTTTTTTAAAAGTGGAGACAGTTGTTATGGAGGTCAGCAGGCAGTTTGTTCCAAAAAGATGAACCACAGTAACTAAAGGCCCCTTCACCAGACCTAGATTTCACCCTGGGTACATTTAAAAGACCTCCACCTGCCGACCTAAGGATCCTGGTCTGGTTATACACTGTGAGCGAGTCAGAGATGTACTGGGGAGCTGAACCGTTGACTGCTTTATGGACTAATAATAGGATTTTGAAATGGATTCTGTATTGAATGGGGAGCCAGTGAAGTGTTTTGAAAAATTAAATTTAAAAGAAGAATAGTAGAACATGTTTAGTTAACAACTGCATTAGTTTGTAGTATGAAGGAGGACGTTTCGAAAACAGCCGACAGAGTCTTCCCGGAAGGAAGGACGTGATCAGTCTAATAAGGCGCACCTGGAGCAGGTACTCGGAGCAGGTACTCGGAGCGCACTGGAGAGCAGCATGCCGAAAACACTGCACCTTAAACGGACTGGATTTAGGAGAAAACTTGTGGTGCAGAGGACTATCTGAAAGAAACTGAAGAAGGCAGCCGGTAAGGAGCAGGGTTTTGCATTGTTTTGCTGTTTTTTGTTGTTGTTTTGCGGTTTTATGAAGTGTTTCTGTTCTGCTGGGGATTGAGACTGCCGCATGCTTGGGCCTGTGGTCTGTGCGCAGCTGCTGCTAATTGGTGGTGTTTGTTAGGACTGGTAAAACATTGTTTTAAAATAAATAATTAAACACGATTCAAATGTTTAAAGTCAACATGATAAACAATACATGCATTCACAATTTAACCATTTACTGATTTCATAAAAAACTAAACATTTAAATAAGTTTGTTATTTGATAGATTTCTGATGGTTCAATTGGTTTATTAATTTATTTTGGTAAAAGCAATGATAGGCAGTGGTTTAATCTAAACTGAGTTGAATTATGCTTTGTGTTGTGTTGTTTTAGCTCAGTGTAACAGTCTGTTATATTTTGGAAACAGTATAATAAAATACCATCTCAAAACCAAAACATAAGTGTGATCAACACCTCACATCACCTTCAATTTAACACATTCATTCACTTTCTACTGTATTGATGTCCTTAAATAGATGTACTACCAGCCTAAAATTAAATGATGAGTTGTTGTCACTTTGAGTCTTTATTGTATTGAGTAGTGGTTAAAGGGTTCAGCTGTGGACTACATGATTTATGTGTGTATTTCTATCACACAGGCAACTGCTGCCCTCCCACAACCGACGCAGACCCTCCTGCTTGACCTGCAACCAGGTGATGATGTCATGAAGTATTTCAGGAGGAAGTCCGGTAAAGGTGGTATATGAAGCTAATGATTGATATTGTTTGTCTTACACATTGGTGTCTCCAAAATAGTCTGTGTTTTACGCTGTTATGCTGTTTATTGGTGGTCTTTGCTGCTCAACTCAAGTGCACATAGATTTTTTTTTTTTTAATTTTTAATTTTTAATTAAAAAAATAAAAAAATTCAACAAAACACATGAATCCATTCTGTAGATCTGTAGAATGTTTTTATTATGTGTCAGTCTGAAATAATCACAAGTTCTAATGGCTTTATCTCTTACATGTTAAGGTGTGAAGACGTGAGGACTTGAAGATCAGCCGGACCTACGTGGACTCGCTCCATTGCACTTCATGAGTCGTCTTCTCTGCACTGAAGCTCTGAGGTAAGACTCTTGATTCTTGCAGAAGAGAGTGAGAGCAGGTATCCTTATGGCGGGTTGCCAGCGCCACTGGCTAGGAGTGGCATCCCATGCCTGTGCATCCCATGCCTGTGCATCCCATGCCTGTGCATCCCATGCCTGTGCATCCCATGCCTGTGCATCCCATGCCTGTGCATCCCATGCCTGTGCATCTCCTTTCAACCTTGATACTGACAACTCAGGGTTATTCATTCATTGTTCTTAAAATATATTTTTTAATTGAATTATTACATTTTTAAAATATTTTTTTATTTAGATTAATGTTTTTGTAATTTAAACTTTTTTTAAATTTTATTTTAAATTTTTATTTAAAATAAAAATGTGTGGTTTTTTGAGTCATACCATCCTCTTCCTAGCTGTTTGGACTTCTTTGGCCCTGAACACCTGTCCTTACCTGTGAAGCCTCCTGACTGTCAGAGATCTTGCTGCTGTCTGCTGGACCTACGTGGGCTCACCCTGTTGCACCTGGCTAGGAGTGGTATGCCATGCCTGTGCTTCTCATGTCTGTGCTTCTCCTTTCCAACCTTGATACTGACAACTCAGGGTTATTCAATCATTGTATTTAAAATATATTTCTTAGTTTAATTATTACATTTTTTAAAAATTTTACATTTAGATAAATGTTTCTTTGATTTAAACTTTTTAAAAAAAAAAATATTTTTAACTTTTAAATTAAATTTTCTTTTTTTTTTTAACGAAACACATGAATCCATTCTGTAGATCTTAATTGTTTTTATTTTGTGTCAGCCTGAAATAATCACAAGTTCTAATGGCTTTATCTCTCACATGTTAAGGTGTGAAGACGTGAGGACTTGAAGATCAGCCGGACCTACGTGGGCTCGCTCCATTGCACTTCATGAGTCGTCTTCTCTGCACTGAAGCTCTGAGGTAAGACTCTTGATTCTTGTAGAAGAGAGTGAGAGCAGGTATCCTTATGGCGGGTTGCCAGCGCCACTGGCTAGCAGTGGCATTCCATGCCTGTGCATCCCATGCCTGTGCATCTCCTTTCAACCTTGATACTGGCAACTCAGGGTTATTCATTCATTGTTCTTAAAATATATTTTTTAATTGAATTATTACATTTTTAAAATATTTTTTTATTTAGATGAATGTTTTTTGTAATTTAAACTTTTTTTTAATTTTATTTTTAATTTTTATTTAAAAAAAAATGTGTGGCTTTTTTGAGTCATACCATCCTCTTCCTAGCTGTTGGTACTTCTCTGGCCCTGAACACCTGTCCTTACCTGTGAAGCCTCCTGACTGTCAGAGATCTTGCTGCTGTCTGCTGCTGCTGCTGGACCTACGTGGGCTCACCCTGTTGCACCTGGCTAGGAGTGGTATGCCATGCCTGTGCTTCTCATGTCTGTGCTTCTCCTTTCCAACCTTGATACTGACAACTCAGGGTTATTCATTCATTGTATTTAAAATATATTTTTTAATTTAATTACATTTTAAAATATTTTTTAATTTAGATAAATGTTTTTTTAATTTAAACTTTTTTAAATTATTTTTTATTTTTAACTTTCAAATTAAAAAAATAAAAAATTTCAACGAAACACATGAATCCATTCTGTAGATCTTAATTGTTTTTATTTTGTGTCAGCCTGAAATAATCACAAGTTCTAATGGCTTTATCTCTCACATGTTAAGGTGTGAAGACGTGAGGACTTGAAGATCAGCCGGACCTACGTGGGCTCGCTCCATTGCACCTCATGAGTCGTCTTCTCTGCACTGAAGCTCTGAGGTAAGACTCTTGATTCTTGCAGAAGAGTGAGAGCAGGTATCCTTATGGCAGGTTGCCAGCGCCACTGGCTAGCAGTGGCATCCCATGCTTGTGCATCTCATGCCTGTGCATCTCCTTTCAATCTTGATACTGACAACTCAGGGTTATTCATTCATTGTTCTTAAAATATATTTTTTAATTGAATTATTACATTTTTAAAATATTTTTTTATTTAGATTAATGTTTTTTGTAATTTAAACTTTTTTTAAATTTTATTTTAAATTTTTATTTAAAAAAAAAATGTGTGGCTTTTTTGAGTCATACCATCCTCTTCCTAGCTGTTGGTACTTCTTTGGCCCTGAACACCTGTCCTTACCTGTGAAGCCTCCTGACTGTCTGAGATCTTGCTGCTGTCTGCTGCTGCTGGACCTACGTGGGCTCACCCTGTTGCACCTGGCAAGGAGTGGTATGCCATGCCTGTGCTTCTCATGTCTGTGCTTCTCCTTTCCAACCTTGATACTGACAACTCAGGGTTATTCATTGATTGTTCATAAAATATATTTTTTAAATTTAATTACATTTTAAAATATTTTTTAATTTAGATAAATGTTTTTTTAATTTAAACTTTTTTAAATTATTTTTTATTTTTAACTTTCAAATTAAAAAAATAAAAAATTTCAACGAAACACATGAATCCATTCTGTAGATCTTAATTGTTTTTATTTTGTGTCAGCCTGAAATAATCACAAGTTCTAATGGCTTTATCTCTCACATGTTAAGGTGTGAAGACGTGAGGACTTGAAGATCAGCCGGACCTACGTGGGCTCGCTCCATTGCACCTCATGAGTCGTCTTCTCTGCACTGAAGCTCTGAGGTAAGACTCTTGATTCTTGCAGAAGAGTGAGAGCAGGTATCCTTATGGCGGGTTGCCAGCACCACTGGCTAGCAGTGGCA